>NC_045450.1:50351674-50352112 GCF_002776525.5 Piliocolobus tephrosceles
CCCTCCCCCCTCCCCCCTCCCAATGATAGGCCCCAGTGTGTGATGTTCCCCTTCCCGAGTCCAAGTGAGCTCATTGTTCAGTTCCCACCTATGAGTGAGAACATGCGGTGTTTGGTTTTCTCTTCTTGTGATAGTTTGCTAAGAATGATGGTTTCCAGCTGCATCCATGTCCCTACAAAGGACGCAAACTCATCCTTTTTTATGGCTGCATAGTATTCCATGGTGTATATGTGCCACATTTTCTTAATCCAGTCTGTCACTGATGGACATTTGGGTTGACTCCAAGTCTTTGCTATTGTGAATAGTGCCGCAATAAACATACGTGTGCATGTGTCTTTGTAGTAGCATAATTTATAATCCTTTGGGTATATACCCAGTAGTGGGATGGCTGGGTCATATGGTACATCTAGTTCTAGATCCTTGAGGAATTGCCATACT
>NC_045450.1:50357112-50378323 GCF_002776525.5 Piliocolobus tephrosceles
TGTTGGGAGATCCACTGCTCTCTTCAAAGCTGTCAGACAGAGTCGTTCGCGTCTGCACAGGCTTCTGCTCCTTTAGCTGAGCCCTGTCCCCAGAGGCGGAGTCTACAGAGACAGGCAGGTTTCCTTGAGCTGCTGTCAGCTCCACCCAATTGGAGCTTCCCAGCGGCTTTATTTACCTACTTAAGCCTCAGGGATGGCGGGCGCCCCTCCCCCAGCCTCGCTGCTGCCTTGCGGTTAGATTGCTGCAGACTGCTGTGTTAGCAAGGAGGGAGGCTCCGTGGGCGTGGGACCCTCCCGGCCAGGTGTGGGATATAATCTCCGGTGTGCCGGTGTTACAGCGCAGTATTGGGGTGGGAGTTACCCGATTTTCCAGGTGTTGTGTGTCTCAGTTCCCCTGGCTAGGAAAAGGGACTCCCTTCCCACTCGCGCTTCCCAGGTGAGGCGATGCCTCGCCCTGCTTCAGCTCTCGCTGGTCAGGCTGCAGCAGCTGACCCGCACGGATTGTCCGGCACTCCCGAGTGAGATGACCCCAGTACCTCAGTTGAAAATGCAGAAATCACCGGTCTTCTGTGTCGCTGGCGCTGGGAGATGGAGACTGGAGCTGTTCCTATTTGGCCATCTTGCTCCGCCCCCCCGTCGAGACCTCTCCTTATCTGTGCATGGACGAGTGGCCGACTCTGGAGCCCAGGCTGTTGCTTCCCAGTCTGGTGGTGAATCTTCCATACTCTGGCGAGTGTAAATATCTTTTTCCATCTCCCCTTCCCATTACAATTTGCTTATTATATCAATCTGCTTGTTATATCAATCTGCTTATTATATCAATCTACTTAATATTATATGCTTATTATATCTGCATTGCCATTTACATGGGCTAAAGGTTGTTTACCCTTAGAGGTATTGTGTGTGTCTTTTCTTCTCCCCTCACACGTTTCCCACACACAACACTGCTGTAACAAAGTACCTGAGACAGGTAATTTGTAAAGAACAGAAACTTCTTTCTCATCGTTCTGGAGTCTGGAAAGTCCAAGATTAGGGCACCAGAAGGTTTGGTTGTCTGGTGAGAGCTGCTCCCTGCTTCCAAAATGGTGCCTTGTTTTGCATCCTCCAGACAGGAGGAACCCTGTGCCTTTGGATGCAGAAGGTGCAAAGGGGAGAAAGTCGAAGGCTGTATGAAGCATCTTTTATAAGGGCCTAAATTCCATGCATGATGGTGGATCCTTCATGGCCTACTTACCTCTTAAAGGTCCTCCTTCATCTTAATGTGATCACATTGGCCATTAAGTTTCAGCACCTGGATTTTGGAGGAGACACACTCAAACCATAGCAACTAGTTTCTACCTTTGCTTTGCCCTCAGTAAGACACTAAATGCCTTAAAGCCTCAGTTTCCTTCATGGCAAAATGGTGATATTGATGTGCCCCTTTTACTTCCCATGCCTAACAGGAACAAATACAACATTAACAACCAAGAACTGTGTTCCCATTGCTCATTTCCCAGATTCCAGATGGAAGGTATATCATGACATACAATTTTATCTGTGTCTTATCCTTCATGCCTGTCATGGTACCTTGTACAAAAAACACATCAATTAAGATAGGAGGCATTCATGGACGTATGGATTGAACTGTAAAGTGGTTCTCAATGATCTCTGTGGCAAGTCAGAAAGAAGAGGTGTCACAGTGTTTGGAGACAGTGCTCAGAGCATCCAGTTTGCTGTGACACTGGTCTCTTCCAGAAAACTGCCACATCACTTGCACACTCTTATTGGCCAAACTACTGGTTCTGAAATTGGTCTATTATAAGCAGCAGCAGCTCTGATTTTGTAGTTGCCAAAATTGTTATTTTGCAGTAAGAAATAGACTTCCCAATAAAATCAAAGTCTAGACTTACCCTGAGGTTGATTTGGCTTCTGTAAGTCCAAGGTTAGAGAAGATATTAAGGATTATTCAGAAGCATAAAGGACTGGCCACCGTTAGTAATTTTGTAAGAAGACTTTCTGAAGGTAAGGTATGGAATGGAATGGTTAAAAAATAATAAATATTGCTTGTTCCAATTTCTGCTAGAATTTCAACCATGGTTGTAGTTAGGTAAAGGACTATTGATTTTTGTTTATTCTGCTTTATTCTAAATTTTCAGGCAGTAATATATAATGTTTACAAATGAGTTACATGCATTTTAGAAAGCAATATTTTTCCTGCAATACAAATTCCTCCAAGATACTTGGGAAAGTATGGGAAAGTATACTGTTAAACCTGGCTCCCATATTGAATATTTGGGGTTTCAGTCCTATCTTCACCACTTAGTCGCTGTGTAACTTTGGGGGAAAATCCGTAATGCCTCTCAGTGTTGGTTTACTCACCTTTAAAATGGAGATGATTATAATAACAACCCAATATGGTTGCTGATCTCAGAATTTCAACTCTGTTCTTAATAAAGAGAAAATAAATTCAGCTCCTGTAATTCTAATCTAGGGCCATTCTAGGACATAGATAATGGGGATAAGTTCTCATTTGCTATGCCTTGACATCACCTCTTCCAAAGCCTTTTGGATACACATACACACACGCACACACGCACACACGCACACACACACACACACAGTATACCTGAAATTAAGGAATTTTTCCAAGAACTAAAGTTACTTATTTGCCTAGGAGGAAGCCCATTTCTTGAACATCACTGATTTTTGGACCTTATATTTCCTGAAGTAAAAAGGTGATCTGGATACATACTGTCCAGGAAGTCCTAACATCAACACTTGTCAAATTCCAGGTCACTAGGTCCAACAGACCCAGCTCCTTTGTGTCAGTTGAAAAGTGGAAAAGATGATCTCATTGAGACAGATCAGGGCGGGTTGCATTCCATGCACCAGATAGGGAATGCCATCTGCGGTTACCTTCCCATGGCCCCGTCCTTTCTAAACATGCCTTGAAAAGTATGGGAGAGACCTCTCAGTCTTTTAAAGAAGACCCTGTTTCCTCTTCTGCCTGGGAACACAGCCAGACCTTGTTTCTCAGCCTCTTCTGTGTGTAAATGGAGCTTGGAGCTGAGTTATGACTAATGCATGTGAGCGAAACCAGCAAACCTCCCAGACCCAGCCTGAACGACCCCCTTCGCCACCTTCCCATCTGCTGGAAAGAGGCACCACATCCAACAAGGACTCTGAGATCCAAGAGGACTGAGGAGCCACCAGACTGAAGAGGTCTTTGTCTCTGAATCAGAGCTGTGGAAGGCCCCGTGTCAAACATCCAATTCCACTTTACACGAGCAAGAAATAACATACTTTCAGTATGTTAAGCCACTGAGGTTCTGGGGTTATTGGTTACAGCACTCAGCTCCACCATAAGACAAAAGACAAACTTGGATTCCACCCAATGATGACAGGTGATAGACAATTTGGCAAATTCCTCCCAGCGTTAAGTACATTTACAAATGAAAACAGAGTTCACTGAGAATTGTAGGTACAGATCTTGAAAGACAGAAGCAGAGTTCAGAACTCACAGGCTCTGTGAGGGAGCCACTCCTGAACAAGAATCCCCGGCACCCCCCGGGGGCTGACAAAGCCTTGGCAGACAGGAAACTTCCTGGGCCAAGCCCCCTGCTGCCCTAATCACTGCTTCTGGAAAATGAGAGCACCTCCGCAAAGAGTATTTTTAGATCAGCCTAATTTTTAGAACAAACCACATCTGAGTGCTCACACTCCATGTGTACACTGTTACTGATGCATCTGCTATTTAATTTCCATTATTAATATTTACTACAATATGATTAGTCTGGTTCTGAGCCTCTGAGTTAGAGGTTATTATAACTTTCCCAAGTATCAAGCCCATAAAGCAAAGACTTTTATTCTACTCTCTCTCAACAGTTCTATGGAATCTTGGTGTGGAAGCCTTCTTCTCTTGGGGTGTGTGCCTTTTGGGATGAGGCTTTGGGATCTCTTCCCTTACTGATCTCCTTTTAGGTGGATGAAGTACTTTTTCCTCAGATCTCATAAAATCCAGTGCTGATGAGTGACATTAATTTCAATGAGAGTATACTATGAATATTTCAATTTGCTTCTCCTACAATACGAGCCTCTTAAGGGCAGTGATTAAATCATAATAGTTTTATTTCCAGTGCTGGAGACACAGCTTGATGCATCGTTTTATTTGTATTGGAGAAAGATTCTTTGGGCACCTGCTATGTGCTGGGTATTGAGGTAGGCACCAGGAAATCGATGAAGAACAAAAAATAGCCAGGAACCTTGTTTTCATGGAACTAATAGCCTAAAGAGAAAGGCAGACAGTTATCCAAGATTTGCAGTAATAAACACATAATCACGGATGGGTTTGGTGATCTGGAAGAACTGAGCATTTTCTATGAAAATGTCTTACTTTATCTTTCCCCTAATAGGCCCTTAGACAAGGGTGTGGGTATAAATATTTATTTGGGAGGTGATTTCAGGGAGCACAATGAGGGATTGGAGAAGTGAGACAGGGAATTGAGGAAAGCAAATAAAAGTTATGTTATAGAGACAATTAATGCTGTGGGCAACAGAGACTCAGCCCTGCTGGATTCCTAAGACTACACGGGACACGCCTGAGAATTGCCTCACTGTGGGCAAGGCCCAGCCCTCATAGCTCATTGGTTGAGAAGTGCTTCGGTTTATTGACTCCCTAACACTCCCAGCCTGTCCTATGTGGGTCAAGCATTTCCCCACAGACAGAGAGACATCAGGGAGAGAGATGTAGTGGGGGCTGGCTATGAGCTGCTTCTGGGCTAGTTTATGGGGATATGGACTATTGACAGCATCTTCTAGGTGGACACAACAAACGCACTCCCTGATCCCCAGATGAGGAAATCAGGGAAGAGTGTCCTGATGAAAGACACGTTGAGGGCTAATGAAGGAGAAAAGGGCTGGGAATGGTGGCTCACGCCTGTAATCCCAGCACTTTGGGAGACCAAGGTGGGAGCCCAGGAGTTTGGGACCAGCCTGGGCAACACAGCAAGGCAAGGCTTCGTCTCTACAAATAATAAAAAATAGTCAGGTGTGGTGATGCACATCTTTGGTTCCAGCTACTTGGGAGGCTGAGGTGGGAGGATCACTTGAACCTGGGAGGCTGAGGCTGCAGTGAGCCAAAATCTTGCCACTTCACTCCAGCCTGGTGACAGAGTGAGACACTGTCTCTAAAAAAAAGGGGGGTGGGGGAGAAAAGATGAATGTACTCAGTCTATGGGGGATGGCATGGCAGAGCTTTTTTTTTTCGCAAGAGGAAATATATTTGTTAGCATGAATATGATTGGTGTGATGGGAATATGCAGGGCTAGGCAGGGAGGGTAGGGACAAAAACAGATGAGGGACATACTCTGGGCCAGCTCATGTCAGCCTTGTAGCCTTTGCCTCACCCTCAAGAGCAATGGGAGGGAAGCCATAAAAAGTTCTCAAGCATAAGGTGAGTCACCTGGTGAGATCTGTGTTTGAAAACAACATTGTTAAGACAGATTCGGAGCAGCTCAAGCAGATGCAATTTAGTAAAACATTGTCCAAGTGAAAGATGATGGGAGTCAGACCAGGGTGATGATGCTAGGGTGGGAAAAATATTGAAGATGGAAAATATGATGGATTGGTGGTTGTGATGGAAGGTGGAAGGCAAGACTGATCCCTACATTTTTGGTGTAGAAACAGAGTCATTGGTGAGTGAGCAAATCCTGGAAGAGAATGAATTGGACTAACGATCAAGGATTCATCTTAGCCATTCTGGGAAATCCAATTTTGAATTAGCAGGTGGGAAATATGTCAGGGTAGGCAATTTTGATGATTTATGTGGAGTGCACCAAACAGGTCTGGCCTGGAGAAATATGTATGCGAGATCATTGCATCCAGGTGTCAGCTGATGGGATGAAGAGGTCTAGCCGGGCATGTGGAATCCTGACATACAGTGAATAAGTAGAGAAGGAGGAACCTTTTCCATTCTTCTTGGCTGTCTGTTTTATTTCTAATATGATGTGGACCCTCAGTGCTAGGCTATGAATTCTCAGATTCCCCATCCCTGTAGATACCGGGGTAGCTAAGTTGGGTCTTAAGAAAGGATCAGATGCCTAGAAATGCAAATGGATGGCTGGCTGGCTGGCTGGATGGATGGATGATGGATCGATGGATGGATGGATCCTGAATGCCAGGGTCTAACTGAAGGACTGAAGAAGGCAATGAACAAGAAAATAAAGATTGAAGGCAGAATGAATCATTGATAGATGCATGACAGTATTCAGTGGCCTCAGCAAGTGATGTTTTGATGTTTTATTGTTGCCCAGGCAATGTGACTACATTGGGAACTGCATGGGAATATAAATGTATTAATTGCATATGGAGGGATGTGTAGACTTTGACCTTTCTTATGTATGCAGATGGACCTTTGAAGAAATTTCAAGTTTATTCAAAACTAACTAAATTCAGTTTAATGGTATTGTGTCCCATATACCCCCAATGGTCTGGAAATGGGATCTGTAGTTGTAACACAACTTTCCTAGAAGTCCTTTATTCATCCTAGAGGTGCAAACATGGTCTGTAGATAGAGGCATATTGGCAAGTGAAGAAAGGAACAGTGAACCTCATGGGGCTATCTGGATAGAGCAGAAGAATGAGCTGTTAACACAGATGTGAACATTTAAATATTTACTTTATATTCTGGAATTGCTCATATACATATATTAAACAACCATGCATTCATTTTTATTCACTCATGTATTTGCTCACTTAGTACCTATTTATTGAGCACATATTATGTACCAGATGCTGGGAACCCTGTGATGAGCAAGAGACACCATCATTCCTTCTGAGATTTTCCTAATGGAGGCTACAGATGTTCAGTATATACATATAATTATTATACACAAAGAAGGAAATAGTACAGAATACCATGAGATGACACATATGGGTGCTTACTTGACCCTGGAAAGAAAGAGAAGGCCTCATTGAAGAAGGGGTGGATGACCACAGAGTAGCAAGTAAAGATGAAGACATAAGAGAAGTGTCCAACCAGGGGGCAAGGCCCACGCCAAGACCACCATGAAAGAGGTGAAAGACTAAGTTCTGTTCCTAGATGAGGCAAGATCCTGGGGAGGAAGGAGCACAGGGAGGCAGTGAGAACAGGGAAGGGAGGCCAGGCTGGAGAAGTGAGGAGGGGACAGGTACATAATGTTTCCTGTACATGGTGTTTTTCATTTTTCAAAACCAACTCATGGGCAGTTGATTAAGTAGATTTTATAAATTAAATACCTGAGAACTCTTGCATGGGACTAGAAGGCACCTTAAAAAATTTCCTAGCCTCTGCATTTAGTTACTTTGGCGGCACATAGTTGTGCAGTATCTAGGAATGTGCTCGGTCGTGGGTGGGCACTGGGGTCAGAAGAGGAGGGATGGGTAGATGAATGCTAGGGTCCAGAGGCAGGACACAGAAGCTCCTGAATCCCAGCCTGAGCATTCACAGGGCCCTGAAGATCGGAGCAGCCATCAGTTTCCTCCTCATAACCCTTTGGTCTGCATAGGAGCCAGCATAGGATTTTGAGGGAGACCCACCTTGACCGTCACCCCGTTACACACCATCAATGCGGCCTCCATCCTAAACCATTGAGCCTCACTAATGTCCACCTGATAAAATCTGTATGTGGGAGAGTGGGGTTAACGAGGGCATTGGCCCAATCACAGGTGCTTGGTAAGTGTTAATTAGTGTAAATATAGAAAATGGATTTTTCTATGAGACTGCAGAGCACATAAAAAGGACTGGGCTCTACAAGCTACAGAAAAGTCTCTTGATATGACACAAGAAGACTGTTCTCAAGAGTCACGCTTGTCTCAGAATGGTATTGGCTGCTTTTAAGACTACGGAGACTTCTAGACCTGCAAATATTCAAGCAGAAATTGTAAAAGCACTCAGTGGGCTTGGTAGGATAGGAGGCTTATCAGTGTTTTACAAATGTTACTTTATATTTAAGTCAAGAAAACTTTTGTCCTAAGGACTTGACTTGCAATATCCTAATATAAAAAAGAGACAGACACAGCTATTCTGGTCACTGGGGAAGGGTGCCAGACCCCCGTGTGTCCCTCAGCATTTCCCCCACCACTGCTACCTCTGCAGTCTTCATATCTGCTCACTTCAGCCATAACGGACATTCTAGAAAACCTCCAGATCCACGATCTGAAGTTTTCACTTCAGATTCCAAGCCCTGGAATTCTTGGATCTTCAAATACCCCCGTCCTACCCACCTAAGTCTAGGCCACAAGTAGCCTGTCCCTGCTGTGGTGGGTCAGGCATGGGGGTTCCCTGCAGTGGTTCCAGCTGCAGCCTCGGGCAGGGGTCTAGCTCCTGTGAAGCAGACCTTCCTGCTTCCTGCTGCACTGAGGACACAGGTCCATTTTCCTCACACCCTCTGGATCCCCAGGCCCTGCTTCCGATGCTGTGGAGCACAAACTCTGATGCCTCTGACCATCAGCGTATCTCAGCCCAGTAGGGGACCCGGAAGCGGGACCCTGTTTCCATAGTGAGGTTTCCTGGATGGCAGCCATGTAGATCTCCGGACATTTTGCATTCTGCAGGGAATTTCAGATTAGACTGGCTCCTTGAGTATTTTTCTCCTTTAAAATCTGCCAGGTTTATCTAGGCATGATGGAGTTGATGAAAATGGTGTCTGTGTCTCTCTTTCCTCTCTTTTAAGAGGGTGTGGAGCTCCCCTGGCAGGGCAGAGAGAGCCCAAAGCACTCTCAGGAGTGGCTGCTGCCCCCCATACCTGCCTTGCTAACCTCTGGCCAGGTTTCTCAGAGGGAGGCATCTTAGCAGCATCTACATCTTCGAATGTTCATCTGATAGATGTCACCCCCAAGAAATGACAGAGCTGTGGCAACAAAAGCCACTGGTTTGGGGACATTTTCTTTAGAAGTAGTTGGCAGTAGCAGATGTGAGAAGGTGAAGGGTGTTACTGTATGCATTTTCTCAGGTAACTCAAGAGTGGAAAACCAAATATCATAGGTTCTCACTTATAAGTGGGAGCTAAGCTATGAGGATGCAAAGGCATAAGAATGACAAAATGGACTTTGGAGGCTCGAGGGGGTGAGGGATAGGAGACTACCTATTGTGTACAGTGTATACTGCTCTGATGACAGGTGCACCAAAATCTCAGAAATCATCACTCTAGAACTTATCCATATAACCAAAACCCACCTGTACCCACATAACTATTGACATAAAAATATTAAAATGAAGGAAAATTAAAATAAATAAAAATAAAAAATACCTTTTTTTTTCTTTATTGTAAGAGTAATACATACTCCTTGTAGAAAATTTGGAAAATGTAGGCCGGGTGCAGTGGCTCACGCTTGTAATCCCAGCACTTTGGGAAGCCGAGACAGGCGGATCACGAGGCCAGAAGATTGAGAACCTCCTGGCTAACACAGTGAAACCCTGTCTCTACTAAAAATACAAACAATTAGCAGAGTGTGGTGGCACTCGCCTGTAATCCCAGCTAGTTGGGAGGCTGAGGCGGGAGAATTGCTTGAACCGGGGAGGCAGAGGTTGCAGTGAGCTGAGATTGTGCCATTGCACTCCACTCCAGCCTGGGCGAAAGAGTGAGACTCCATCTCAAAAAAAAAAAAGGAAAATAAAATTTGGAAAATATAAAAATTTCAGTGAAATAAAATAATAACCATTTTTTTTAAAAGGGGGGGGGGCCTTGAAAATGTTAAAATATTTGGGGTGTTTCCTTGCATTTGAATTAAAATTTCAACCTAGACGAAACTATTAATACCTGTGTTAGTGTTAGTTAATCACTTTGGTCTTCTGCTTTCTCAACTGTAAAATAGGAATGATATTTTAGCCCTCAGCATGAAGGAGAAATGAATAAAAACAACTTGTTCAAAATATTTGATGCATGATAGGCACTCCATAAAATGTAAACTTCCTTCCTATTCTTTTACCTTTTGCTTTAATTTAGAATGTGTGCAGATCTGTTTTGACGGTTCATTCATTCATTCATCAAACATTATTTTATAGCTCCAAGGTACTGAACCACCATGCTGAGAACAAGAAGTGGAAAGGCAGCTTGCTGGCCCTGCCCTGGGCCTCAAGTCTACCATGTACCTGAGCTTTTGGTGATGAAGAAAGTCTCAGGTGTCAAGCAAAGTTCAGAGACTTTATTTCCTCTCATAGCTTTATGACTTTCAGACTGTTCCCTCAAAATTGTGCTTAATTTTAACTTCATTAGCTTCCTGCTCTGTCACAACAGTTGAACAAGAATTTCTCCATGAGCAGTATTCAAATCAGCTTTTAATGAGCTATTTAATTAAAGGCTAATTGAGGTGAATTCATTAAAGATTTCCAAATTATGCTTATCAGAGTAGCTATGTTTTAAGATAAGTTTTAAATATTTGTTTTATATTGCATTGTTTGATGATAAAAGTATGTATAACATCACCTTTAAAAATAACTGATTAGAATGTGGGTGTATTTTTCTTCCTTAATACTTGAGTGGGACAGTTAGTAATCAACTTAATATATCATTAATGTTGGACTGAGACAGTAAAAGATTACCAGAGATTACGACTGAGGTTATGTTTGGTCCATAAAAAAATTCCAGGTCTCTTGAGTTATTGTGGAACTATCTTGGATCTGGTGTTTTAACCACATAGTAAATCATAATGGCTTAGATGCAGGGTTTTTACTAAGCCTTGATGACTCTTAGGTTTCAGGCTGACTCTGGACAAAGGGTTGTATCTTCACTGTGCACAACGTCACTCGGGAAAGGAATACATGAAACATGATTTGGCCTCCCAAAATATATCAGTGCAGCCTCATCAGTGAGATAAAAGTTTAGCTCAACAAACATGCACTGACCATCTCCTGCATTCTACATAAAGTCCCAGACAATGAGGATTAACCTGGGTTTATGGTTTCAGCAGGGAGAGACAGGAGTCACCAGACAGGTACCCTAGGTCGTGATATATTTGTCTGTCAAGGCAGGGATACAGCCTCATGAGAGCCTGGTGGAGAAGAGTGGTGTGCTAGGTTGACTTGGGCACCTCTGAGTCCCATGAGATGTGACTCTAAACCTTAACAGACAAGTAGGTGTCACCCCAGCAAAGAAGTAGGGAAGGTTGTGACTGGCTGAAACATCAGAATGAACAAGTCAGACGAAAGGAAGAATATGATGAGGTTGAGGATGAATACGAGATTCAAAAAAATGCGGTCCCTGGGAAGGGACAGGAGATGAGATGAGAGAGAGAATTAGGGGAAAGCTCATGAAGGAACGAAGAAAAATGTAGAGTTTGAAGTTGGGCTTTAGGTGTTTCAGAGCTACTGAAAACCTTTTCCCTTTCTCCCCCAGCACACTACACATTGAAGGGCTTTAGGGAAGGGAAGTCAGGGCAAATTCATGTTCCACAATTGGCAGTTTTGGAGACAGTGTTAGAGATAACTGTCAGAGCAAATGTAAAAGGGCTGGATACAAAGGTTATATTTTACTTGGAGATTTTGGTACTCTTTAGTCAAGAGAAAGGAGAGCTAATAGATTGTTGTAAATGAGAGTAAAGAAGAAGAAAAAAGGCAAGAGAAAAACTAAGGGATAAATCCCACAAGGCTGGGTGACTTGGATGTAGAAGAAGGGAAAGGAACATTGGACCAGATTTTGGTTTTGGGTGTCTGGGTGGGTGGACAGGTTCTTGGTTACTCCATGCCTGATGCCCTCTATTCGGTGTTCACACTTCATTTTAAGAAAGACAGTGGCCGACTTAGACCCTCAGGGAGAGAAACATCCAGGCTGGTAATGTACTGAAATCATCTCCCATGTGCATCTACTCAAGGTGATGGAGGTGTTTAGCAGGAAGCTACCAGCCTGTGAATGGCAGCCACACAGAAAGAGGAGGAGAGCGTTGTGAGTATGGGAAGACCAACTTAATTTTTTTCTTTGTATCTAACTTGATCATTTAAATGGATTAGCAGTGAGACAGAGGAGAGTGCTGTGAAGTGGTGAGCAACTTGTTCCACAGAAGGTACAGGAAGAAGTTGAGGCACTTTTCTAACAAATATTTGTGTCACGGTGGAAGGTGGTTGGTGGACTCAAATGCCACCAAGGCTCCATCAGCACTGCAATTGAATGGCTCTGTGAATTCCCGATTGCACTAATCAATCAATCTTGTGGACCTCTTTAGCAAGAAATGGCCCCCTTGTCCTCATTCTGTGTGTGAACGTGTGAGGTGAATGAAGAAAACTCATTATAAATACTGTGGAGAATGGTGCTTGGCTAATGTCACAAACTCAGCCAAAACGTAAAACTACTTTTGTTTTAAAAAGTGATTTTGCATTTTGCATGTTGAAATATGCTGAAGACAGGAGTTTGAGATGTGGAAGGACTGACAAGTTAGAAACACCAGCGTCCCCAGTAAGACACAGCAAGGTAAACACAGGCCCGTTTCTTGCCTCCTCATCACTCAAAGCGTGCAAGCAGAATGCCTACACTCTGTGACTGTGAGAGGGGAACAGAGTACTGATCTCCTTATATGTAGAATAAGAGGCTCCCTGACAGAAATACGCCCACATGTTACATAGGGAAGTCTCTCCTACAGGGGAGAGAGATGAGAGGCTCACTTCATGGACTATATCCAGAGCTTCTCACAGTGAGTACCAGGAATGGTTTATTCATTCAGTGGATTTCATTAACCTATGCATGCATGAATCCATTCATTCACTCTTTCTCTTATTCAGGCAACTGGATTCCATCCCTGGGCTCCATCTTGACACTTGCTCCTCATTCACCTCACTTCCACCATTCTCTCTTGGCCAGACAACTGTGATAGTTCCTAACCGGTCTCTCCCAGATACATTTTTGCTCCACCCTAATCTCTTCCTCATGCTTCTCTCAGAGCAGTGGCTTTAAACAAAATTGGTCCTGTTGAGTAGTTTATGATCTATCAATGGCTCTTTTACAATTAGACTGAAGGATTTAACCCCACTGGCCTTCACTGAGTCTTATGGACTCAATTGTGTGCCCTTAAAACCCGTGGGTTGCAGTTCTTATCCCAATAGCTTCAGAATGTGACTGTATTTGGATATAGGGTCTTTGAAGAAGTAATTAAGTTAAATTGAGGTCATTTATTTGGGTTCACCCTAATCCCATATGACTGATGTCATATAAAAAGAGGAAACTTTGACATAGGTACCAAGGAAAGGTCCTGTGAAGACACAGAAAGAAGATAGACATCTGCAAGTCAAGAAAAGAGGCCTTAGGAAAAACAAACAAAGAATCTTGCTGACACCTTGATCTGGGCTTCCTAGCATCCACAATGGTGAGAAAATAAACTTCTGTTGTTTGAGCCACCCAGTCTGTGGTACTATGTTATGACAGCCCCAGCAAACTGACACATCAGGTTTCCCAAAATACGTGAAGTTCTGACGTGGTGGGGTGCTGGGAGTGCTCTCCCTTCATGCTTTGTGTATCTGGGTTCTTCTTACTCCTCCGGTCCCGTTGATGATCTCACCTTTTCAGAAATACCTTCACTGACTTGAACATGAATGGTATCCCCTCTTCTGATTAGCCTTCTCTGTGCCTCTTCCTTTTCTTTCTTACGTTCTTCATAATTATCTGCGAATTTAAGACTCCTCCAAAAACCGTAAGCTCTGTAAAGCCAACAGCCATGCCTGTTTTGTTTATTGTTGTAGTCCAAGGGTTTAGCATCGGGCCTGGCTCGTAGTTGGCCCTCAGTCGATTTGTTGAATAAATAAAGGAATGAAATACTGATGAAGAAGCTCTCCTATGCCAGTCATTAACCCGGTATGGGGAAAAGGGAGGTGAACAGGTCAGACCTGCTCTCTACCAGTGTGCTGATACAATCCTGCAGATAAGACTGATATCAAATATGTAAGTAGAAGAAAGCATAATGAATGTTGACTTGGAAGAAGTACCCTAGAGTTTACAAGCTAAGCTATCTTTGTCTTCATATGCCATTGAGTTCCTGTAGTTGGTCGGGGAAGGGGACACACTTATTGAATTATTTCTGATGAGTTGAAATTAAATGAAATATAATGGCTCTTAATAAGATGCTTCTTCACTGAGAAACTATTCAATTTAAGGTTGATGGGATTGTATTTGGGCACCTCGCCCTTTCTTAGTGGTGAATCTTCAAGATTCTAATTCCCAGAGGTGTCACAAATGGAGGCTGCAAAAGGCAGAGCATCTGTCTTGTTCTAGCTGGAGCAGCATTAAGGAAAGACGAGGCCAGGGAGAATTTACTACCTCCAGAGGCAGATTGATTAGAAAGAACTGCCAGGCAATTTCCATTTGCATTTTGCCTGGGTAGGACTGGGGAAAGGGAGATGTTTCTAAATGAGAACAGCCCAATCATTTTCTCCTAAAACTTGCTCCAATTTGTCTCCCTGCTCCCAGAAGTTACTACCTTGCATAATCCAGGAAGGGAGGTAATCAGCACTTTGAGTTCCATTGGTTTTGCCTGTTCCCTTGATAAAATGGCAAAATTCGCCTATGAAATCTCGGAGTTCATTATGGTGTCGTTTTCTCTCCTCTTAAATCAAAGCCATTTTGTCTCCTTCAGTCTAACCAGACTCCAAGAAATGGCATCTTTGCTTCCTCTTGCTTTCAATTATTTATATTCCTAGGCAGACAAAAACCCAGGCAGTGTGATCCTTGGGTGACTTTTAGCTCAGACTCTACCAACAGCTCACCAGAGCTGGGCAGGAATTGCCATTATTCACCACCAAATGGAAAGCAGCCACTCAAGCAAGAGCCATGGATGGTGAAAATGCAATTTTACTGGGGACTTAGATGGACACAAACTCTCATGCATGCAGGCCTTAATTGAAAACTAAAACAATTAGCTTTTAATACTTGTGAAATAACAGACTAAAGCACATTTACAGGATGACTGGGAAGCAACAGTCTCAGGCTGTTTCTTTTTTAATAACGTTGCGTTGTGTTCACAGTTAAGCTCATTAACAACAAGAAAGCAGAACAGAGCAGGACACTGGAATGCCATTTCATTGATTATTTGTGAACAGTTGTTGCTTGCTGCTTATTCTATGCTCAAAACCAAAACAAAACCAAACTGCAAACTAGGCCAGGAGCAGTGGCTCACACCTGTAATCCCAGCACTTTGGGAGGCCAAGGCAGGCAGATGACCTGAGGTCAGGAGTTCGAGACCAGTCTGGCAAACATGGGGAAGCTCCCTCTCTAGTAAAAATAGTAAAAAAAAAAAAAAAAAAAAAAGCTGGGCATGGTGGCACACACCTGTAATCCCAGCTACTCCGAAGGCAGGAGAGTCACTTGAACCTGGGAGGCGGAGGTTGCAATGAGCCGAGATTGTGCCATTGCACTCCATCCTGGACGACAGAGCCAGACTCTATCTCAAAACAAAACAAAACAATACACAAACTGGAGAACAAACTTCCTGGAAGTAGGTGTTTGTGTGTGTTTTACTGTTTAATGACCAGATGTTGGTAACACAAGGCTGTGCCCTGAGAGGCTTTTGAGATCCACTAGGAAAGCACAGGGATTTGGCCACAGTCTGCAAGTTGGTCAGTCTGCCTGTGAGGTGGTTTGTAGATGTGGGTACAGCTCCTCATCTCAAGAAGAGGTGCCCCCAAAGTGCCCCAAACCAGATCTTTGAGCCTTCGGCCAGCCAGCCCGTTCCGACAATGGCTCCTTATGTTGAAATTTTCCCTCCACATCAGTGAGTGGCAGCGTGAGGGATGGGGACCATTGTTGGAACTCTATGCACGGTCCTTGCACTGCCCTACTCAAAATGCATCCAGGGGTCCTCCAACTCCTCATCATAGTATATGAAGCCCTCCAAGAAAATGACCCCCAGCACCTTCCTAGCTTCATTTTTAGACACTCTCTCCTGCTGGTCACACCAGCCACGCTTGTCTGCCTGTGTTGGTTTCATGACTTCTCTGCACAAAGATTCCCCGTATGTCCCCTATGTTGAATTCTCTTTTTTCCTCTTCTGGCAAACTCTTATTCATCCCTACAAGTTCCTACTTTGTGAACTCCCCAACTAAGAGGATTTGCCCCCTCCCTGGTTGCCTGTAGTCCTCTGATGGTTTCTCGCTACATCTATTATAGTCTCTGTGTGGGAACTTTTCACTTCACTAGAATATCTTGAGAGCAGAGCAAATCTCAGCTCAGACATCTGCCATGTCGTAGGTGCCCAACAATCTCTGCTGAATGAAATATAAACCAACAAGACAGACCGGTGCACCCAACTGTGGGGAGAGTGCCATCACTGCATAAGGAAAGGAGATGCTGGCACAGGAACAAGGAATTCTGTGAGTAGTTTCATTATTATTCTCATCCAGCCTGCAGAGTTCAGTAGACAATATGACCAAGGGACAACATGGGAAAGTTCATTTTATTGCCATCTGAGTTTTCAAAAATGATATTGGTAAAAATACTAATCATCTAAAGAATATTTTATTTTATTTTGAGACAGGGTCTCGCTCTTTCACCCAGGCTGGAGTGCAGTGGCACGATCTCTGATCTCAGCTCACTGCAACCTCCGCCTCCTAGGTTCAAGCGATTTTCCTGCCTCAACCTCCCAAGTAGCTGGGATTACAGGTGCAAGGCACCATGCGTGGCTAGTTTTTTTGTTTGTTTGTTTTGTTTTTGTTTTTTTGTTTTGTTTTGTTTTTACTTTAAGTTCCAGGATATGTGTGCAGAATGTGCAGGTTTTTACATAGGTATATATGTGTCATGTTGGTTTGCTGTACCTGTCAACCCATCATATAGGTTTTAAGCCCTGCATGCATTAGGTATTTGTCCTAATACCCTCTACTCCCTGACAGGCTCCAGTGTGGGATGTTCCCCTCCCTGTGTCCACATTTTCTCACTGTTCAACTCCCACTTATGAGTGACAACATGTGGTATTTGTTTTTCTGTTCCTGTGTCAGTTTGCTGAGAATGATGGTTTCCAGCTTCATCCATGACCCTGTGAAGGACATGATTTCATTCTTTTTTATGGCTGTATATCAATGATAGACTGGATAAAGTTTTTGTATTTTTATTAGAGACAGGGTTTTGCCATGTTGGCCAAGCTGGTCTCAAACTCCTGACCTCAAGTGATCCACCGCCCTTGGCCTCCCAAGGTGCTGGGATTACAGGCGTGAACCACTGCACCTGGCCATGAAGAATATTTTAAATCTAGAAGTAAAGAGTTCCAAGTCTCATTACTTAGAAGTCAATGGTTTTATCTTTCCAATGGGCATCCATATGTACACATATTTTTGCATGTATGTGTTCATAAGTCACATATAATCAGACATTTTGCTCTTCTCACTTTTTAAATCATTTGTTTTTAGTTTTTCAAAGTGTTTAAAGCAAGCATTTGTATTCTCTTTTCCATTATACAATTAAGTGTCCATGTTTACAACATGTTTTCACACCTGTCTTCCTGTACAAATGTCGGTTTTTGGTGTCCAACTACCTGTGTTAAGATCCCAGCTCCATCTTTCCAGGTCAGTGCCATTGGGGAAGTTGCTTAACCTCTTGAAACCTCAGTTTTCTATTCTGTAAAAAGAGCATAATACTATTTACCAAATATTATCATTATTAAAATTTTAAAAATTGAGAAACAGTGTAAACATGATGCTCAGCACCTACTAATAAATGAGTGTTAATTATCTTATTACTGCTGTTATCATTAAAAGAAAATGGCAATTTAAAACCAAATCTCATATTTATCATCTCTAAAATAGGGTTAACGCCTGTTTAATGTGCTTTTGAGTTGTTATTTTTGTCTTCAGGGAGATTAAAGGAGATGACATAGTGTAGTGCCATGTTTCTGAAAAAGTTGAACAACTGCCTGGTCATTCAGTTAGAGGTCGATGTGTGCCTGGAATCAGAGAAAAATTTACAGTAATTTTTTAACCACTGCATGACATTGCCTAAATATAAGTCTGATGATGAAGGCCAAGGAGCAATGGTGACATGAATTCAGAGACTATTGCTGTTCTAGTAGAATAGAAAAAAAATTTCTAAATGTGGTTTGCTCTCTGATGGTGGGCAGATCATAGCCCCATCTGAGCTTTGGTTTTCTCATCTAAACATCACTAGGATGGAGCAGTTGATTTTCAAAGCCAATTACAACTCTAAGACTCTTTCTTTTTCCCAAAATCTGCCATTGACACATGGATAGATTTTCAGTGACAATTTGTTTTTTCTTTTAGTTGACCCTCCTAACTTCTATACCCCAGTGAATATAAATTATTAGAGAGGGCTGTCATTATGAAAGTGTTTAATGTTCTGCCAAGTTACCATATTGAAAAAATGTGTAGTTAAATAGGAAAGGGTGGACCACTTTGGGAAATAATGTGCTTACATTTTTTCAAAATATTCCGCTGGGCATTATGTTGTCTTTGAGTTATTGTACAGATGCCTAATGTACCCCTTAGAGATTGGACTTGATAACCCTAGAGGACACTTTTGCAGCCTCAGAGTTCATGAAAATGCACCTTCGTTACTCTGGAAAGAAGTGCTGCATGAGCAATTGCAACAATTAGCTTTTAATTGCACTTAATCATCTCCGGTTTTAAGCCAAAGGGGAGGTAGATCTTACTGCTTCTCCCACGAAGTCGAAGCACAGACATGGGAGCGCAGACACTGCTAGCTTGTGTCTTGGCAAAAATGCAGGATATGCATTGTTCATAGATGGGAGCCATCCATTGGCTGCTCAATCCGCCACTCTCTGGGATTTATGTGCCAGCCACCTGCATGTAGACAACAGTGGGCCATTATGATGCTAAAGTTCAGCCCCTCTTAGAGCCAAAGTAAAGAAAAGTAACTGTGTTTATTTTAAATATATAATCAATCATAACCCTGTGAATAGCCACTTTTCTATAAATGCCTTCATATATCATCTAAAGCCCTCTTAACTTCCACATAATTCTCTTTTGTTTGGTTCCTGGTCTTTGACTTTACAGTTTCATTCAGGGGATAATATAGAACTAAAGCTCCAAACAAGTCTTTCCTCTATATTCTCTCCTTGGAGCCAGTGTTTGCAAGAGAAACATTTTCTATAAATAGGGCAGATGGGGAATGGACTCATAAACACCCCAGCTACAAGGACTGTGTGGAGTAGAAGAATAAGCCAATGACTTTGGGGGAGTGAACCCAGGGTTTGAGAGCTGACTTTTAGTATTTGCTTATTCAGTCTTTATTATTTGCTGACTTTTAGTATTTAGCTGTCATTTAGTATTTGTGTGGCTGTGGGCCAATCATTGCCTTTCTGTATTTCAGTTTCCTTCACTGTAAAACAGGAACCATGCAGGGCTGCTTGTGAAGACCCAAGAGTAGTTGAACACATAGTGATCCTTGAGCAATGTGCCCATAGGAAACTCTGCTGTTATCACTTCTCATTCACTTTGAGTCAGATCACATTTTCTTTTAAGAGGGTCATTGGCTGACTGACATTCAGAGGCAGGTAAACAACAGGGTGAAGAGGCTAAAACTTACATCAGCATCTTATAACAAACAGTTAAAGAAAAGTGGGTGATGAGTTTTGAGAGAAGAGAGCTTAGGAAAGGAGCAAACAGAACCATCTTCCAGTATAGAAAATTGAGGTCATTTGCTGTTTTTACTGCTGACAAGCCCTGTAAAGGGTGGGCCATTATTTGAAGGCATATTTTAAGAGCTAACTACTCAGTCTACTCACAGAACAGGCTGCCTTGTAGACTGAGCTTACTTTCGCTGAAGATAGATTAACATAAGCAGTGCAGTGGGGGTCCCAGTAGGGGTTAGAGAGAGAACTGAATGGTATCAAAAGATGTTTCTTACTCTCAAAAGCTAAGTCTTTCTCATGAAAGATGTCAATTCCTTTTTCATAATGTTGACCATCATAAAAATTTCTCCTTATTATCTGCATCATCTAGACTCCTGTAGAAAGGGAAGAAGGCTCTACCACTTACTGAATATACTATTCTACATACCAGGCACTGAATATTTGTGTTATTTCATCTTCATATACCTAATATAGGACCAGATCCAAAGGAAACAATCATTGAATATCTGTCATAAAAATAAATGAATTAATGAATGACCTAAATGCATTATTATGTACATTTTGTGAATTAGAAGAATGGCTTATAACAAGAGGTGACCATTTAGATTGGTCTTAAAAAACATGCCTATAATTTTAAAACATCTTTGAAGAGGAGTTTTTACCAGCAAGATTCAGAAGTCAAATTTTCTTTCTTCTGAATGGAGAGTCAGAGCTGCAAAATCAGCAATTTAGAGAATCCTGCTATTTATCAAAAGTTAGAATGTCAGCCATCATCAGACAGGACAAGTGCACTAATGAAAATGTATGGCTTTTCATTATTAGGCCAATTTGCACAATGCAATTGGAATTGAGTAAGTTGTAACAGCTACAAGACCTGTTTAAAACACTAGGATTGATTTTAATGTTACAATTACCATAAATCTTTAACATTTTATGTTTACAAATAGGCCTTAGAGAAGGAAGCCTCTAGTAGGTATATTGCTAATGTTTCTGTAAGTAATTAAGAAAAAAAAAAGGCACCTAGACCAGATGCTAAACAAAGTAAAATCAGAAGTTGATTTTCAATTTCCCAGAACTAGGAGAAAGTTTATTAAACTCCTGTTGGTCTTCTCCATCATGACAAAGAATAAGGCCCTCACAAGACTGATTCTTTAAGCTTCTGTTTTCAGAAAGGCCTCTATTCTTAGAAGTCTACTCTGGTGATGATTCCAGGAATTACTCTCCAACAAACTTCAGGTTAAAACTCCTGAGGCCTGTAGCCAGATTAGAAACAGATGCATCCTTCCTTTGCCCCAAGTTTAGCCACGCAGGAGTGGGCATGGTCCCACATGTATGGCGTTGTTCAAGAAGGAGACTGTTAACTTACCCCCAAACCATTTTCTTTCTTCAAGTCCAGTTAATTTTGCATATACCATACCAGTGAGGGGTGAGGAGGGTGTTAAAATAAAAAAAAGAAAAATAACAAAGAAAGTAGAAGGCAGTTGATGATGAAAAATGAACTTTCATTGTTTTTTCATTTTTATTTATTTATTTATTTTTGAGACGGAGTCTCGCTCTGTCGCCCAGTCTGGAGTGCAGTGGCACCATCTTTGCTCACTGCAAGCTCCGCCTCCCGGGTTCACGCCATTCTTCTACATCAGCCTCCCGAGTAGCTGGGACTACAGGCGCCCCCCCCCCCCCC
>NC_045450.1:50378423-50574420 GCF_002776525.5 Piliocolobus tephrosceles
CCCCCCCCCCCCACCAAGCTCGGCTAATTTTTTGTATTTTTAGTAGAGGCGGGGTTTCACTGTGTTCGCCAGGATGGTCTCGATCTCCTGACCTCGTGATCCGCCACCTCGGCCTCCCAAAGTGCTGGGATTACAGGCGTGAGCCACTGCGCCTGGCCCAACTTTCATTGCTTTTTTACTGAATGTGTGTGCAGCAATTTGGGTATTAGATTGGAAAGTTGAAAGTGAATTGGAGAAAAGTTTTTTTTTTTAATCATTTATTAATTTACTGAGTTGTGCAAATGTGCAGTTTCTAATTGGTATGTTGAGTACCTTTCAAAGGTCAGTGGTAAAGTTGAGAGTAAAACCCCAGTGACTCTCTGCCTTGTTGAATTTCACCAGTCTGCATAATCCCCCACAAAAGTTTGCATTTTTCTTGAACATCCCAAAAAAGCATTTTGGACATTCGACTGCTGTCCTCATTGACCTAGGAATTCCTAGCAGGAATTTAAAGAGGATTAAGGAATTAAGAAAGGGTTGTTGTTTTGTGTGTGTGTGTGTGTGTGTGTGTGTGTGTGTGTGTGTGTGTTATGGTGTGTGGCAGGAGGGGCTTTATTGGTTTGTATTGTTTAATCCTTAGCAGGAAATTAAAGAGGATTAAGGGTTTTCTGCCTGCATACATGGGAGGGAGGGGTAGAAGGGTCTATTTATATTGTTTTTCTCATTTATTTTTTCAACAATATTCATGAGTGCACTTAGTATGTCCCATGCCCTGGAATTAAACACTAGTAATATAAAAATGGATAAGAAAAATGTGTTTTCTTTTTGAAGGAAGTTAGAATCTCTTTGAGAATACGGACCATATATACAAGTCACCATGAATGTACATGACATGATTATACATAATTATGACTTGTCCTATACAGTATATGAAATGACTGGTCACTGAATTGTCTTTTGTTTTGTTTTTTAAGATGAGATCTCATAATTTTCCTGTCTCAGCCTCCCAAGTAGCTAGGATTACAGGCCACTATACGTGGCACAAACTGTCATTTCTTGATGTTAAAGAAGTACTTTGCATTGACCTAAGTATTAATATGTGTGAGAAGACCCTGTGTGATGAAATTGAGAGCTTGAAATACAGCCCTATGAACAAAAGTCTAGGGGAGAAAGCTGATAGTGCCGTGCAAATGCGGATGAAGGAATGTTCAATTCTTGCAGACAGAATTTAAGGCACTTTCTGGAGGAAGTGGCGTTGGATTGAATCTTGAAAGATTGGCAGGTGCTAGCCAAATGTGAATGCAAACGTGAGTAGAGGCAATTCTGGGCACAGCAGGTGGTATGGGCAGAAATGTAGTGTTAGGAAAGGAGAGTGGAGTATTAGGAAACCTAGAAAAATGTGGTCTGATGGTGTCGGTATCAAGGGGTGCTGGAGCATGGCGATGGGGTGAGATGACCCTGCCTTGGCTCATAAACAGGGTGAGCTGGAGCCATTTAATTAAAAACTTAGGAGTATGAACTTTATATTCTAGGTGATGGGGCTCCCAAAGTGTTCATACATAGCCAAGCTCCCCATTTATCAGAAATAAAGGACATGGGTTGACTCTTCAGGTTCCAGATTCAGAACTGGAATGAACTGTAAAGGTGATTAGAAGATGTTATCAAAAATCTTCATGACTTGGTCCTGGTCGCCTTGATAGCCCAATTCCTCACTATTATGTCCCTTGCTACCAGGTAAAAATGATACCAGATTTTCTTCACTGCGTTCTCATTGCTCCCTGGATCTTTGTGTATTCTGGAACACGTGCCTGGGACACACTTTTGCTTGTATATCTGGCTCTTCATTCATCCTTCAGGTTTCGGTTGAAATGATCCTTCTTCCACACAGTGTTATTTTATTCAGCAAATCTGAGTTAGGATCCCTTTTTCGGGCTCCTCCAGCCCTTGGCATTTCTCCAGCGTGGACATGTGTCACACTGAGCGGCACTGCTTGTTTAGTATCTGCAGTCTTTTCCATCATATACACAAAAAAGTTGGCTGCAAACTCCTAAGCACATTGATCTCGTGAATAAATGAATGGGACATTCTAGTTGGCTAATGTTCCAAGAGTCATAGGATATGGTTAAAATAAAGACTTAGTTTTATTTTTAAAAATTACTTGCATATTGATTAGGGTAAAAGACGTGAGCAGTCTTGTTAAGACACTTAAACAAACATGAGACAGACATGTGAGGTCTGTCTTTGGTGACAGAGGTATGGCAGTGTGGCCGTCTTTTTTTAAAACTTCACCTGCTTTCTTATGCCAAGATGGTAACAGCTGTAGGACCACGTGTTCCCCAGTCTCTGCCCACCCTTGCAGTTTCTTGCATTCCTGCCATTATGATAGGATTTATAAGGACCCTTTCCAAAGGAGAGGGATCAGGAAGAGATTTGACAGAGATATAAAAATAGCACCAGGGTTGAGTGAATAGAAGCTTCCAGACTGAGCTGCTGTTGAAATATAAGACAGAGAAGGGCACTGGTGCCAGTGAAATTCACTGGTACCTCTGTTCCTACAGCTGGCTGCAAAGTCATCGGCACAGTCCTTGCTCCAGTGAGATTTTAGTGGCTGTGAGTTTAAAAGCCACTATAGGTTAATTGGCACTTTTGGGCACTTTGGGGGCAGCAGTGGATTTCTCCATTGAAATGTCCATTCAAATTTCACATAGCCAGGTATGGAGAATGCACAAAGGACCAACCCTGCAGGGGTTAAAAGCAGGAAACGAAGTGGAGGTATGGAGCTGAGACTTCAGGGCCAGCTTGCTGGTGAATGGTTAGGCCTGAAGCTAGGGTGTGGAAGAATGGGGAGTGTCATCCTGAGCTGTTTCATAGGAAACTTATTATTGTGGGTTTGCTTGTCTGTACCCATCTTCCCTGGGTAGTATGTGCCAGCCAAGACCATGTGGCCTGAATTATTTTGCTTACTTGCCTTGTCTTACATCAGTGACACACACAGACACACACACAGGAACACACACGCACACGCACATGCACAAACACACCCCTGCCTACCTTATCTTCTAGCCTCACACTGCCTGGGTCACTGTCAGGTCAAGGTTGGTCACTATCAAGGCTGATCTTTATGGAACAGGAAGCTCTTCTGTAGTCACATTTTACTGCAATCATTAGCCAGGTGCCCAGGAAAAGCAATCAATAGCAATAGAGTAATCAGAGGAAGGCTACAGGGGGCCCAGAGCAGCCAGGAAAACATGTCCGGCCTGGGTGTGACTCGGAGATTGACTGCTCCTGCCTCACAGGCTTTCCACACAGAATTTAAGAAGGTGAGAGTGGTGGACATTATATGTCTCCAAAACCAGCAGACGTAGGACATTCTTCATGAAGGAGGCATTGGAAACATTCTATAAAGATCCTTCCTGTTGCAAAAGGAACTCTCAGCACCTAAACGGCCTAGATGTAATATAACTAGAAACTCTCATCTACTCTGCCTATCTTTACTTTAAATTTAATTCCATCATATTTTGTGGTGATACATATTTATGATGTTAAGACGTTTGATTATATATAAAGAGCTCCTCAGTCATAACTAAGCATTAAGTGAAGCTTTCATATTTCCCTATTCCTCAAATATGTTGCTACATGTTTCTGGTACTCCTCCCTCTCTTTTCGCTGTGGTCACTAAAGAAGGAACCTAGAAAGGAGAATGTGAGTCATCCTACTTAATTTGGGAGATTTATACCTTTATGAAAACAAAGCAGTTTTTTGATTGTTTGTTTTAAATATGACTTACTAATTCTAATACCATGTGTAAATGCACAAATCATAAGATTTTTCCAAGCAGAGACTTTTCCTGAATGTCTGCATTTTCTCTAGTGCTAAGGGCATTGAATCCTTCTATTCTAAATGACCTTCCTCTTCTGCTTAGGAGTGGGAGATGGAGTCTTTGCTTGAGGGCCAGTCAAGGGCCAGCTGTGGTGGTGCAGAGGAAAGGACAGGTGGGAGGGGTCGTCCAGTGAATGATGCTAGAATGAAACTAGGAATGCTCCCCTGGGAAATGGGGGGACTCTGGAGGTAGAGGGCAAAGGCAATATTGCATAGTAAAGTCAAGACACAAATTTCAGATATAAAACATATATGAAGAATGTCCAGTCCAGTGTCAGGTAGAAAAAGAGGCAAGGAGTTAAAGGGGTTAGGAGTGCCAATAGTCTCAACATCAGTTGTCCTGACATCAGCCCCTCATCAGATATTTACTGAGCACATGTTTTGAACTATGTCCTGCACTGGATGAGGAGGTTATAGCAGGAATAGAAATGACTTCTCACCTCCTGAATGACATTTATGTTCCAACAACAGTACATAAAGAGACAGGATGAAGTTGGGGTTTAGTGCACCAGACTTGGAGTGGCAGAACTAGGTTCAAGCCTGGGTTTGCCACTCACTGGTCATGTGCTTTTGAGCAAGTTACTTAATCTCTTTGAATCTGTTTTCTCACTCATACACTAGGAGAAGAACTATGTGAGACATAAACTATGCATGCTGAATGCATGATGCTGGCAGATGCTAGGCTTACAGTACATGACAGCTTATGGATATATCTTTGGGCTCCTGAGGCTGTGTTGTCCAGCGTGGGTGAACCTCAGGTCTTGGGTAAACGCTATGGTTAAGAGCTAATGACCTTAGCGTGATCATTCTTTGGTAGCATTTTAGCACACAGTGCTAGTCATTAAGACTTTTCCATTCCTCACCTGCCATAGTCACAGGAAAGTCAAACTCCAGGTCACAGAGGTTTATTTGGGGCCCCTGACATCCACAAAACCTTTATTTTCTACCACTTGAAAACTGATAAAATTTACTGGACAAGAATTTAACTGAGTCATTTTCAGTAACTGCTGTTAAATTTACCAGCAATAAACAAGTGTTTCTTCTACTTTCTGATAAACTGATT
Organism: Piliocolobus tephrosceles; assembly: GCF_002776525.5. Lineage (NCBI taxonomy): Eukaryota > Metazoa > Chordata > Mammalia > Primates > Cercopithecidae > Piliocolobus > Piliocolobus tephrosceles. Next base: position 50,383,345 of record NC_045450.1, read on the forward strand.
CCTACCCTTTGTGCCTGAAGGGGAGATGACGTCTACAGGAGAAATGGGTAGAACCATATAAAACAAAGCTTCTGGGTCTGTACATTGCAGGTCGGTGACGCTGAATTCTCCCGGAGCAATTTCTTAAGAAAACATGAAGATACCCATCTTTACTTGACTGCTTGTTTTTCCAGTGGTGATGATTCCATTTCCCTTGATGAAATACTAAGGGATTTATATGCATGAGATGCCTATGGGGTGATAGATGTTTATTGGCCCAAGGTTATTTCCTTGGGTCAATTTTCTGCTCTTTTCCTGTGGGAAGAAGGTGTCATGAACTCATAATATCTAGCATACTCGCATTAAGCATTAGGGTAGGATGCTTCCATTCTCCTTGCTGGCAGCTGGCGTTGTTCTTTCTCCATGGCTTTCTGTCCCTTCGGCATTTTGTCACGTTAATGACATGACAAAAGAAAGTGGAAAAGTGACTCTGGCTTTTGATCCAGGTAGACATGTTTTGATCGTGGGGTACCACTAGGAATGTGAGAGTCAGCATCAATGTCTTGCCGGATTCGTTGTTGAACTTTCAATTGTTATTTTCATGTGCCTCATAGGCCTTCATCTGGATGTGATCTTTATTATAAATGTTTGTCTTTGAATTCCCCAACTGAAAGAATGAACTTCCCAATTCCAGAGTAAACCATAGCATATACATTTTTAACTCACATTTTCTCCCTTAATTAAACTGGTCGCTATTGTTTTGAAAACCTCCTGTGTGTCAGATACTGTTCTAGACATACTAAAGCATGTTATATCAAAACATCACAGCAACCCTGTAGAAGAAGATGATGTGATGGCTGCTATCCGATGAAAGAAAGAAGGCCAAGACATTGCTCAACAGCAAATCGACAGTAAATAGATCCAAAAGAGGCAACCCTGGAATGCACTTTAATCCAAGGCAACGCAGTGCCTCTTGTCTTTATGCTTCAGGTTTCTGCATACAGATTACTTGGAGCCTGCCAAAGAGTTTCATCAGTCTCTCCTGTGCCTTGGGTTTCTAATCTGCTCTAACTTAACACTGGGATCGTGTTGATCTGTGTTAGAGGCTGAGAGCTTGAGCAAGCTGGAGTCCCCATTGCAGTAAATGATGGGAACAACCTTCGAACTTGCCATTAATAAACTGAACTATTCACGTTTCTATGGCATAGCTTGACATTTAAGCTGAAGGTTTGTAATGCTAATAAACAGCTCAGGATGTGATGTGATTGTGTGTGTGTGTGTGTGTGTTTGACTGTCACACAATTAAAAGCTTAACTGAGAAGGTTAAAGCTTTCATTGAAAGCCATCCACTTTTATTTATTTAGTGTTTTGGGGACCTGGAGAGAGTACAAATCAAGAATAGGCCTCCAGGGGACATCTTTTTAGATATGAGCCAATGATACTAGTCTAACTATTGGACTGCAGGCAGCCTGATTGTTAGGTTAAGAAAAAAAAATGAATGAACAAATGTGGTCATTTGAAGAAATCAGACATGTGATTATTTTTCCTTCGCTACAAAAGTACCCGAGAGATCTACCAGCCCCTTCTTTGATTAATACCGCTTGCGGTGGTTGCACACTGCTCAACTTGGCATTGCATTTATCAAAATTTGCCAGAGCAGACAGGCATCTCCATGTGAAAAGAGTGACTGTAATGGGCCCCTGAGCCTTGCAGGGAATATCTGGGCTCCATGAATGGAAAAGGTGGACATGCTAGGGTGGTGGGCTCATGGCCTAGACTCTGTGCTTTCTTCTCCAAACCATTAAGTCCTCTAAGCAGCTCTTAAGACGAAGGTTTTACCCTCGATCTTCCAAATGAGATGACCTGCATTGTATATAATCTTCAGGGTTCCCTCTTGCCTCTTATTTGCCTCTTGGTCCTGCCAAAGGCCAGAACACAGAGAAAGGTTTCTGGAAGAGCTTTCTCCAGCGTTTGTTTCCAAATGCTGACCCAAACTGTTCACTTTTGATTCATCTAGGGAGTGAATTTTTTTAAAAGATGCATATTTCTAGGCCCTACCCTCAGTGTTTTTGATTCAGTGTGTCAAAAAAAAAAAGGTGATTCTGATGATCCATAAGCTTTATAAAACACTAATTTCTAAACATCATTCTGACCTTGCCTCTAGACACTCAACCTTTGTCCAGGTGGACCCCTCAGCTAACTAAAGGTTCATTCCCTGGAAACCTAAAAGCAATAGAGGTCTTTGCAGGACTCTTATTACAAACCTGAAATATATCATCCTAGTCCTCATACAATTGCCATTGCTGAATTGGATGGCAGCCAACATCTCTAACTTTAATTGAAGGTTACTCTAAAACCTCAAAGAATGAATTCAACTTCTGCATTTGCAGTAAATTTTGGCAGGTAAGACTGACCTTCATATTTCCCTGCGACCGTTTCATAATGGACCAGAAAAGAAGTTTCACTCAAAAATCAAGCTTCTTCCAGAATTGGTAGGATTTCTCATCTCATATGAAATAAACAATGTTTCCTTCTTTATCTTGGATGACAGGAAGCTCAGAGCCCTTCTTTATTCTTAATAGCTGAAACATTTTAACTCTTACCCTTGCTGTATCGATTTTTTCCTTCTTTTTTTCACTATTAATTATTTCCCCTTTAAAATTCCTACTCAATATCACTTTAATAAACCATTTGGAAACCTTTTGGGAAAAAAATTTAAATCTGAGGACTTGGTGAGTGCAGCATGACAATTGTGGGAAGAGGCATACAGGCCTTCCAGCATCCCACTAGAGGCAAATAAGAATATTTTAGATGGTTTCATTCATTCTTTCTTTCTTTTGTCTGCTATAGTATCCTCCCTGCCTTAGATTCCTGCTCATGACCTTTAAGAAACTGATCATGCTATGGGCAAGTCCTTCTCTAGCACCCAGGCCACATCATAGATCTTCTTACATTGTGAATATTGTTCATCAGGATGAGCTACATTTCTAATATTTCCAGGTTCACATACATAAAACTTTAAAACTATATAGGTGCATAGATTTCTCTTATTGCTTTTTATATTCAAATCCATTAATATGAAAAATTTCAAAGCCATTTTAGATTGGAAGTAATTCAGCCAGATACCATTTGAATATCAAGTCTGATTTTGGTTGGTTGAGAAATATCGAGAGGGGGCTACACATGGCTGTTCCTATTTCAAAAGCCTGGATAAACTCACAGCCGTAAAATTTGCCTTTCATAGAATGACCTCTCTCTATGTATCCGCAGTGCCCACTCAGGCCAGAGTTGAACATGAGAGCCAAAATCCTTCTGACCTTTTCCCAAATAACCCTGCAAGGGAAATTTAAAAAAATGAATGAATAAAGTAAAAAAAAAAAAAATTGCAAGCTAAAAATACACTGGCAGTGAAGTTTATAATTTTTAAAAGGAAAAACCCAGGAAACATATTTCACAGAATGTAAACATGCCCAACTCCTAATAAGTAGAGATAAATTCCAATTAATTATTGTCAATATTCCAAAAGTTAGGGAAAAACAAACCGACTATGCAGAAACATTTTATTGAAGAGATATTTATAGCATCAGAGTTTTAGAAAAATCTCCATATTCAGTGATTAGGAGTATACCAAATTTAACATATGCCCATTGACTGATGCTTAAAGATAACAGTTCTATTTAATAGGACAGGGGGTGTCATGAGTGAGCAATTTTATATTCAGTTTGATAGTCATTAATTTAATATTAATGTTGTTTGAACAGAGAAGGGCATTTTGATTTAAATAATGTTCATCCAGAATCACAAGAGAGATGTGTCTATAGCTCAGAAATTCAGATTATTCTTTTAATTCTATTAAATTTGAGGAAATTATTTTATTATGTTCCAATGAATCCCATTTGATGTGAGAAAAAGAAATGGACATTTCTTAAGTACTTGTTAACCCACAGTTTGTTACATCCATTTTGTGATGAGGTTTTCACAAAACATATTAAAATAGTATGTTTTAGTTGTCACTGGCCTGAGGATCCAAACAGGGTCACAGTGACTTTTAAAAAATGGCATGTTTCCTCTAGGCACACTAACTCACTGTGTAGGAAGGTCAGGGTGTTCCAAGCTCTCCCTAAATATTTCCAGGGAATGTCTAAGTGAGGGGTGTCTACACATGTGAGCTCCACCATGTGGCACATTCAGCTCCTGTAGCATCTCCTGGTGTCCTGGCTTCTGTGGCCCACAATGTTGCTCATCCTGCTGCTGACCACTGCAAAACCCTTGATGCGGGTGCTGGTCCCTAGCACTGGGTGCCGTTATCCTTGTCTGCTGAAGCCACAGGTTTTGAATCTTCTCAGTGCCTCACGGAGACTTTAGGAAGCCAGTGCTTTAGACTTAAGTAAACCTCTTTTTTTTTTTTTTTTTTCCCCCCCCCCAGAGTCTTGCTCTTATTGCTTAGGCTGGAGTGCGATGGCATGATCTCGCCTCACTGCAACCTCCACCTCCCAGGTTTAAGCAATTCTCCTGTCTCAGCCTCCTGAGTAGCTGGGATTGCAGGCGCCCACCACCATGCCCGGCTGATTTTTGTATTTTTAGTATAGATGAGGTTTTGCCATGTTGGCCAGGCTGGTCTCGAACTCCTGACCTCATGATCTGCCCGCCTCAGCCTTCCAAACTGCTGGGATTACAGGGGTAAGCCATCGCGCCGAGCCAAGTAAACCTCTTTTGAAAAACAAATGAAGCATATACGCAGAAAAGTACAGGAATCATAAGTTTAGAGCCCAAATAAGTTTCATAAAATAAAACACCTGTGTAACCACTGTATCAAGAAGTAGAACCTTCCAACACCGTTTTGTCACTTGCCTGACAAGGTAACCACTATTTTTACATTGATCCCCAGCAGTTAGTTTGGTTTATTTTTGGACTTTGTGTAAATGAAATTGTATAACTTACTAATCATTCTACTGCTGATGGACAGGTAGATATTTCCAGTTTGGGTCCATGATAAGTCAAGTTGGTATAAACGTTCTTTCGCTTGCAGTAAGTTTTCTTGAAGTAAGTTTTTACTCACCTTAGTGAAGTGGTTTCCAACCTTCCTCCAGCCTCACCTCTTGTACCCAACATGAACTTGTAAGTCATCACTCCAATATGGTAATCATGGCTTTACAATGCAATGAGTCTCAAATGTGGGAGGATGCCTCAGCAGGCTCATCCTTTGAAAGAGTCTCCTGGGGAAGCACCCCACTCGCTGTGTGGAAACACAGACAGTGGATCAAAACTCAAGGGAGTCAGGCTGGGAGGGAGCCCTGAATAGTGGGTGCTGAGCTTCTCTCCAGATCCCCCTCCTCTTCTTCCACGGTGACCTATGGGTGGGCTTCACTTCTTTCTCCTGTGGGTGGTGCCCCTTCTCAAGAACTCAAGGAGGTCCTCTACCCATTAGACAAAGAATAAATAACTGAAGCCAGGACTCCTGGTCAACAATGAATGTGGGTTCTGGTGAGGAAAATTTGAGAATGAAATAAATTACACACTTCTGGTTTTTGACATGTATTTCTCTCATCCTGGATAAGGTCAGAAGAGCAGTGGAATTCCCTGCTTTTGCATAAGACTATGATTCCAACGATAACACTTAAAAGTTATCGAACATTTATATTTGCAGGCACTGAGCTATCTATTTAACATCCATACATCATATACTCCCTGCTGGCTTCATGAAGTAGATACTGTGATGTCCATTTTTCAGATAAGGAACCAGAGGCTCTAAGAGTCTAAGTAACCTTCCTGAGGTCACTCTATTAGAAAGTGGTAGAGTCAATAGCTACATATGGATTTGTGTGACTTAAGAGACAATAGTCTTATTCTCCTTGTACATTGCTTTCTATGGAGGGATGACTAATAAAATAATTTTTTTCCTGTAATGAAATGGGAAGGGCCAGGCACGGTGGCTCTTGCCTGTAATCCCAGCACTTTGGGAGGCCGAGGCGGGTGGACCACTTGAGATCAGGAGTTCGACACCAGCCTGGCCAGCATGGTGAAACCCCATCTCTACTAAAAATACAAAAATTAGCCGGATGTGTGGTGGACACCTATAATCCCAGCTACTCTGGAGGCTGAGACAGGAAAATCACTTGACCTTGGGAGGTGGAGGTTACAGTGAGCCAAGATCATGCCACTGCACTCCAGCCTGGGCCACAGAGTGAAACTCCTTCTCAAAAAAAAAAAAAAAAAAAAAAAAATGTGATAATGCCCAATACCAGTTGTCACTATAACTGACACAGACACAAGGCCATATTATATGAGAAGACAATGCAGTGAATGATGCTTGCACAAGTCTGCTGTGTTTATTTTTTGTGGTTTTGAGCTTTCCCTCTTGTCCCTGATCTTTGCTGCAAGGTGGATGACAGGATGCTTATCCGTGTTAGGGTTGAAAGAGGTAGAGTCCATATTAATGGGATCAGAGCACTTTCTCTGCAAAGTCACACCAACAGGCCTGGCCTGTGCTGACCCTGCAACATATAAAGGCAGGCTGCTAACAGGAAACACAGGGCCATTTCTGACTTGCTTTTAAGTCCACTGTCATCCGATGTCGGGAATGATCCTCATTACCATCTCAGAAACAGAGCCACCAGCTTGCAACTCTCTCTCCCTCCTGCTGATACAGAAGGTAGCATGCAAGTCTTTCTTCTCTGGGATTGATGACTGCAATTTGTCTTTCTGGGGCTTCCACTGCTGCTTGGGCAGGCAGCAGCCGGACCTGAGAAGCCCTCCTGATGCTTCTAAGTCAGCAGATTGCTTCTGGGCTGGCCACGCTTCAGTGCCTTCCCGTTAAATACTGTATTGATTTTAGGACTTTCTTACTTCGATGCAGCTCAGGACCCATAGTTGGCTGGGATAGGAAAGTGGGGAGGAAAGGTATAATGAGGAGAGTTGCTCAGCAGGTTTGCACATACAGCCGTAAGCTATCTGATGCTACTGATTTATTTTATTTATTTAACAAATGTAATAAGACATGGCCTCTGGTTTGACAGAGGACTTAGTGGGAGGAGAGACCTCAGGGTGAATCTGTGGATATGAGGGTTAAATTTACGGAAAACACACAAAGAAGTTGCAGTAAGAAGGAGCAACAAGGGATTAAATTTACAGGAAACAAAACATAGGTTGCATTAAGAAGGAACAAAGCTTCAACCAGATGAAATTCCCTTCTCCTCTGTAGGACACCACTGCCTCCCTGCTATTTCATCAGCTCCCACCTAAAGGACTGAAGTCATCTTCATGCAACCCTCCCTATGGCCCTGTATTTCCCCTCTTAACTCTGTTTCTCCAGGTAATTGCCAGGCATCCTTTTAAAAAAATTGTAGTAAAATACATATAATATAAAATGTACCATTTCAACCATTTTCAAGTGTATCATTAAGTGACATTAAATATATTCTAAACATTTTGTTACCATCACTACTCATTTCATAACTTAGAACTCTAATTCATCACCCCGAAAGGAAGCCTTGCACCCATTAAGCAGTTACTCCCCATACTTCCCCTCCCCCGTTCCTGAAAACCACTTATCTGCTTCCTGTCTCTGTGGATTTGCCTGTTCTAGACATTTCATATAAATGGAATTATACAGTATGTGGTCTTTTGTGTCTGATTTTTTTTGACTTAGCATAATATGTTTAGTGTTCATCCATATTGTAGCATGTAAAGGATATGGAGAAATTAGAACCCCCATATATTGATGACAGGAATGTAGAACGGTTCAGTCACCGTGGGAATGTTTGGAAATTCCTTAATAAGTCAAACATCTAATTACCACCTGACCCAACAATTCTGCTCTTAGGTATATACTCCAAAGAATTGAAATCAGATAGCAAAATAAGTGTACACCAATGTTCATAGCAGCACTATTCATCACAGCTAAAAGGTGGAAATAACCCACATATCTATCAATTGATGAATGGATAAAAAAAAAATGTAGCATATCCAGGGATTCCTTTGAACAAATCATATCACTTTCCTGCTCAAACTCTTCAATGGCTTTCCCTTCCATTTTATGTTAAATAGGATTGGACCATCCATGGCTACAGGGTCTCAGATCATGCAGCCCACTCAACCTTTCCAACGTGCTCTCAGACTATTCCTCCCTTTTCTCATTATCCTCTCACCTTGATACTCAATTTCCTAAAACTTTCAAGTCCTCTGCTGACTCAGGGTCTTTGGTGATGGTGTGTCCTCAGTTTTCTTATTACTCACATGCATCTAAACTATCACCTCGGTTATTTTTCTATGTCCATGCCCTGTGAATGGCGCTTCAAAACAATTCATATTGTTAATCACTTGTTTATTTTTTCAATTTTTCAATGCCTGTTTTCTCAAGCTCTTTGTAAATGGAAAACTGTGTCTGTGTTTCCGTTACAGAGGACACAGTGCCTGGAGCAGAGCTGGGTACCTAGTAGTTGGTCAATAAATACTTGTTGCATGCATGAATAATTACTTTTTTAATACTCTAAGGTTAATTTATTTTTTATTTATTTTTATTTTTATTTTATTTTACTTTAAGTTCTGGGATACATGTGCAGAACGTGCAGGTTTGTTACATAGGTATACATATGCCATGGTGGTTTACTGCACCTATCAACTCATCATCTAGGTATTAAGCCCTCCATGCATTAGGTATTTGTCCTAATGCTCTCCTTACCTTTGGCCCCCGGCATTGCAGCACAGTTTACAATAGCAAAGACTTGGAGTAATTACTTTTGATTAGTTTTTCGTAGGTGGCGAATTAGTCAGGTAACAGCTTCTACGTAATATGTGGCAATCAGGAGGTTAAAAATCAAGACGTTGGGTCTGGTTAATTTGCTAGAGAGGCAGGATCAGTGTCTATGTGGAGGAACAATGATAGTTCAGTGGAGAAAAAAAAAATTGAGAATTGTGGCACTTTTAAGACTCAGCATGGGCTGTGGATTCTAAAGACGCATCAGGGGTGTGAATATCAAAGTGGGCACCGGCCTTGGGTGACCACTCAGGAAGACAAATGAAGCACCATGGGGTAGGAGGAAGGGCCCAGCTTTTACCAGCTCTGGCGTCAGAATCTCAGAAACATCTTGAACGTGATATTTCAAGTCACGTTCGTGGATGGTGAATGTTTTCTGTTATTCATTAAACCTCTTATTATAATTTTGAGCCAAGTGTGTTTATCCTTCATTTCAGTTCCTGGGGTCTCAATAAAGTGAATTTTCTCACCCAGTGATGCTCATGCAGCAACTCTATAGGGTGGTTATACAATATTGTCCATGTAGAGGGACTAACATTTATTTGTCTTATTTCTATGACATCTGTGTGTATGTTTGCATGCATTTATAAGCAAGTATGAATTGCCTTCCTGCTGCAGCTCAGACCACATAAAATGAAATCACTTTGGCAGCTTTTTAACCATTTTAGGTCCTGACATCACCAAGGCCCCCATACGAGAATCTATGGCCTATATGGGTATGAGGCCTGTGCTCTGTGTTTTCCACCAGTCTGCTGGTGGTGTTCATGCATGGCAGGGTTTGAGCATCACAACCCTCCTATGTCCACTATCCTAGGCAAGGGGGAACAGCCTCTGCTCTCCAACATCAGACACTTCTTCTAGAGAACCCATTGACCTCTCCAGAGTAGGTTTTGGTGTTCTCTCTGTATACTCCCCGTCTGCTGCACCCCTTCGACTATGGACTGAGAGTACATTTGTCTACATATTTCCTTTAGTGTACTGTGAGCTCCCTGGGGAAGTTTCCTGTGCCTCCCATTACATCCCTGCCCTGCATTCTTCTTTGTGCTCAGCATCTCAGCCCAAGCTTGGCATTGCAGTATGAACTTGAGAGATGTTTGAAGAATAATGAATGAATCAACCAATTGATAAGTGATCAAGAACAAAATAAAGTAGTTTAAATGTAAAGAGGAAAGAAGAAAGAAATGTCATATATAATGGGGACAGGGGGCAATGACTGAGCAGAGGTGGTTAAGAAATTGGGTGGAGAATAAGAAAGGAGGCAGAGAGAGCCAATATTGCAAACTTGGCCACTGGTAGTTGAGTTCATCATCTTATCACTTGACTGAAGAGTTTCCCTGTTCAGAAATAGACCCAATGCCAAGAGCTGTTCTTAAATTCTCCCCGAGTGAACAGCCCATCACAGTGGGTGGAAGAAAGAGCTCAGGATGAGGACAGTCTGATTGTGAATCCTGGTTGCATTGCTGAATAGCTGAATGATCTAGACAAGTTTTTAGCGTCTGAGTCCATTTGCTCGTCTCGTCCGTAAAATGAGGGTAGTGATGACACCTACTCCACAGGGCTGAATGAGAACTCAATGAGATGATGCACATAAAATGCACACCACAGACCCAGTTTGCATTCAACCTGCAAGAACTGTTAGTTACTACTGCTGTTATGATGGTGTCTATTCAGATCCCTACAAGGAATTCAACACCCTTGGATTCTGCCTCTGTGGTACCTCCCATGTTTTTTGCCAACTTTTATTTTAATAGCAAGAAGTTCTCTATGTATTTCTTTTTATTTGCTGCCACGAGAGATTTGCTGATAGTCATCCATTTGTATTTATGCCTAAGGCTTACTGCTTTAATTTGGTCTTTACCTCATTTTCAAGTTCGTTGTAATTATGTTCTCAGCTCCAGAATTGTTTTTTTCTTTTTATTCCCCAAAGCCCCTTGTGAACAGTACATGGAGTGCAAGAATGAATCACTTGCCCCTCTTTTCCTGCAAATAATAGGAACAAGGATACGGCGGGTATCTCCTGTTTATTTCCAATAGTAGCTCCAGCTCTTTTGTCTTTTTGAGACTTGTGTCCAGTAAGGTTTGCTTTCGTCATTAATTCTTTAAACCAGGTGATCTCACATTTGAAAGAACCCAGTAGGACAGGATACCAGATGGTGGCTTTGTGTGCATCCTCCAAGTTTGCATGCAATGGAGAAGAGTGCTAGACCAGGAATTAAGATGCGATGGAGACAGACCAGCCCAACAACCTGTCGGAAAGGAGAGAGGATCCGTTCAAAGGTCACAGGATGACTTAGAAGCCAAATCAGGTTTCAAACCTCTTAGTTCAATATGCTTGGTACTGTGAGAAGCTTGGCGATTTCTAGTCTAGTTTATACAAAATACCAAGGAAGAGCAAAAACAGTTGGAAAGATGTGTGTTCCAGTGACAGCTCTGTCCATTCTTGACTGTTAACTTCATCAAGCCATTAAACTTTCTGACCCTGGGTATTTTTATCTATAAAGAGAAAGTAATAGTTCCTACTTGGTAGAGTTGTGATGAGAATTAAATGCCTTATTGTGATACTTAAATAAGACTATGGGCTGGGCGCAGTGACTCACATCATAATCCCAGCACTTTGGGAGGCTGAGGTGAGCAGATTGCTTGAGCCCAGGGGTTTAAGACCCGTCTGGGAAACATAGTGAAACCCCGTCTCTACTAAAAATATGAAGGTTAGCTGGAAGTGGTGGCACATGCTTGTGGTCCCAGCTACTCAGGAGGCTGAGGTGAGAGGATTGCTTGAGCCTGGAAGGCAGAGGTTGTAGTGAGCTGAGATCATGCCACTGCACTCCATCTTGTGTGATAGAGTGAGACCCTGTCTCAGAAAAACAAAAAACAAATAAAAAATAAAATTGTGTGTGTAATGCACTTACAGTGTTGTCATTTACCTAACATTAAGTGTAAATAATAATAGTAAGCTATTACTATTATTATTGGCACCCATAGAGGCTTCTTAAGTATATTGCATTTATGAATTGTGCTCTGCTTTGGTGTTAATCCCAGCTCTGCCACTCAATAACTAAGGGATTATAGGCAGGTTGCATGACCCCTCTTCTCTCAAATGGAAACAAGAACTCTCTGGCTTTGTTCTTAGAATGATAATTATTTAAAAAAAACTGTTGTTATTAAATTACCCCCCTGCTCCTCCAAACATTCTTTTAAAACAAATGCTAGCTAGGTAAATACTGGTATTTAACTCTCAGCGATGACTGTGCAGACTCCGCCTTCTCTGATACTGATATTGGATGAGATTGCTTTATTGTGGGTTGCAAAAGAGCAAGGGCCGGTTCCGCTGTGCATGTTATGCTAACAAAATATTATCCACAGGTTTAATGCCATTGTCAGAAACAGTGGAGAGGAAGAAATATGTTAATGCCACCCCCCATAATTATTCTCCCCCAAAGAGTTGACAAAGGGGACTTACTGTTAACATTGGTTTTATTGCTTCTGCTGGCGGAGGGCTTGCCTGTCCCTCTGTGGCTCCTCCAGGGCGTGCTATGGGCTGAAGTTCATCCCAGCTCGTGGCCTTCCATTATTACTAATGGTGAGAACTGACTGGAGTAGGTGAGCCACCATTTGATTATTCCATTTTTTAAGAAAGTGTCTCTCAGAATCAGCTCAAGTGCCATGTTTTCCCATGGGGGCGCCTTCCATTTGTTTTTTAATGAAATACTTGGGTTGAGAAATTGCTTCTCTGTACAGTCCTTTTTCCTTCTCCAACATGGTGAAATAAATGGTTTAGGGTCTGGAGGCATAATTTACTGACTTCATTTAAATTGGACTGGAGGTGATGCTATTTGCACAGCTGTTTTTTTTTGTGCTGTGCCTACTTGCCTACTCCTTGCCACGTCACATAAGGTAAACTCCGAGTCACCAAGTCCCAGGTTCCTTATTAGGAACAGCATGTCTCTTCTAACCTTGTTGGTTTAAACAGGTGTGAATAGAGTGAAAGCAGATATGGTCAGTTAGATTGATCTGGAAAAAATCAATGACCCTGGACTCAGAACACTGGAGTTCAAGTCCTGAATACGATTTACAGGACTGAAGATTAATCACTGGACTTTTGGAGTTCATTCATTTTCCTGCATTCATTTATTCAAGCCATATTTATTGGACCAGACTTTTTTTTTTTCCAGATCCTGGGGACGTAGAATAGAAAGAGCAAGGCATCTGTTCTCTGGATCCTCCATTAAAGTGGAGCAAGATCAGAAACACACAAGTCAATAAATACAAAATCAGGGCTGTCAAACATGCTTCCAAAGAAATAAACCCAGATGGTAAGTGAGAATGACATTGAGCATGACTTTAGATGAAGCGGCCAACATAGTGTTTTAGAATAGGAGGCATTTGGACTGAGACCTAAGGATTCTAAAGAATCAGCCACAGGAAAAGCTGCTGGCTCTAGCATCCTGGTAAGAGAAACAGCAGAGGCAAAGGCCTTGGGGATGAGGAGGCTGCTGAGGTGCAGATGAGAAACAGAAATAAGTCAGGATCTTGAGCTCTGGGAGAAGTTTTGAACAGGTATTCAGGGGCTGGAGTATCTAGGCATTTATAGACCACACTAACATGGCTGTATATGGAACAATCCAGGATCTTTGCAAAATACCACATTACTTCTTCAGGGATTCTGATTTAATTGATCTTGGTTAGGGTGTGGACATTAGAATTTTAATGTGTTCTAAGGTGCAACCAAGGTTAATAATCAGTGCTTGAGACACACAGAAATTAACTGAAAGTTTGAAGCAGGAGAGTGACTGTGGTCATATTCACATCAGAAACATCACTGAATTCTCCTCCTTTTATAATTGTGCATAGTAGATGCTCATCAAAAGATGAACAGATACTCATTGATGAGTAGATGCTCATCATTTCTGAAAAAATTCTATGGCACTTTACAATTCTAAAAACACCTGGTGGCTGGGTGCGTTGGCTCACGCCTATAATCCCAGCACTTTGGGAGGCCGAGGCAGGTGGATTTTGAGGTCAGGAGATCCAGACCATCCTGGTCAAGATGGTGAAACCCTATCTCTACTAAAAATACAAAAAATTAGCTGTACGTGGTAGCGGGTCCCTGTAGTCCCAGCTACTCTTGAGGCTGAGGCAGGAGAATGGCTTGAACTCAGGAGGCGTAGGTTGCAGTAAACAGAGATGGGGCCACTGCGGTCCAGCCTGGGTGACAGAGGGAGACTCCGTCGCAAAAACAACAATGACAACACTTGGGTATTTCACTAGTTTGAAGTTTGTTTTGTTTTGTTTTGTTTTTCTAAGACGGAGTCTCGCTCTGTCATCCAGGCTGGAGTGCAGTGGCACGATCTCGGCTCACTGCCAGCTCCGCCTCCTGGGTTCACACCATTCTCCTGCCTCAGCCTTCGGAGTAGCTGGGACTACAGGCTGCCGCCACTACGCCCAGCCAATTTTTTTTTTTTTTTTTTTTTTTTGTATTTTTTAGTAGAGATGGGGTTTTACCGTGTGAGCCAGAATGGTCTCTATCTCCTGACCTCGTGATTCGCCCGCCTCGGCCTCCCAAAGTGCTGGTATTACAGGCGTAAGCCACCGCGCCCGGCCTGAAGACTTTTTTTTTTTTTTTTTTTTTTAATGGGGGCAAAATGTATCTCTCATGGATCAAAAGTCTACTTGGACAATTTTTTGTTTTCCTAGCTGAAGTCAAGTGGATTGGTCTGAATGTATCTTCCCTCATCAGTTAGGTCGTATGTGGCATCGGTACATGTCCATTGGCTTGTCTCACTGTGGAGGCGAAAAGCTCTTTTGATCCTTCTGGTCGAGGCTCTCACAGGGACATAGGCTGAGAATAGGGTGGGAGATTCTCCATACTCAGAGAAAGTGGATTGGCCGTAAAGCCAGTCCATCTGAATTTATGCCAGATAGTCACATTCCTTTTAAGCCTCAGTATCCTCAAACATGCAGTGGGGAAAAACAATACAGATTCAAGGTTTCCAAGAGAAACACTGAGAAAATAGATCTGTGAGGGCTTTGCACATTCTGAGATTAGTGGTTCTCAGACTTGGATGTGCATTTGAATCCCTTGTTAAAATGAATTGTACGTTTCCACCCCCGAGTTTCTGATTCAGTGGGGCTGGTGTGGACCATGAATTTGCAGTTCCAACAGGTTCCCAGGTGATGCTGATGCTGCTGATCCTCAGAACAGACTTTGAGAACCACAGCTTTAAGTACAGATAATGATAAAGAACACCTGTTAAATCAAAGGAGGCCACAGGTGAGAGAGTGGATGAATTTATTTCTGTCTTCTCAAGATTCCAATCAGTATCATATTTTTCAAATGAAGTTGTCAAGGCAAGCTCTGGTCTCAGTGACCATGGCTTCCGAGCACCCTCAGTTTTATGAGCCAGCAAGGCAGAGAAGCACACAATGGAACCCTGCCAGTCATCCTCTGCCTGCAGCTTGCTCTGTTTTGGCCTCAGGAAGTCACACAAAAGTCTTTTGGAAATATCTCCACTTGATTTCTCTGGTCCAGGGGCTATTAGAATAGAGATCATGATCTTGCAATTCTTAAAACTAGGTTGACATCTTGTATCTGATATGGGCAGGCTGTGTGTCCTTAAAGAGCCGTCACTTTTCCAAACCTCAGTTTTATTACCTCTAAAATGGGAACAGTGGTAGCTGTAGAACTCATGATGTTACGGTGAAGAGAAGTCCAAATATAGTTCTGAAATGTGGAGAATGTTAAAAAATTCTTACTCTCTTTTTTTTTCTGTCTCTCCTTCTCTGTCTCACTCTTAGTAAAGATATCTAAGAGATAAAAGCTATGAAATCCCCAGAAACAAGCAGAAATATACCAATATCGTGCAGAATTGAGGAGGTTTTCCTGTCTTCTGACATTTTTGCATGAATTCCAGAGTAGAAACAGTTGCCTCTCTGGATCATCTCTCCTTCTTACTTTCTAACTTTTGTCTCTCTCTCTCTCATTTCCTCAAGCATTGGGCTTTGTTCAGTTATTCTGACCTGTGATGCGCTGGGAATGAACATGTGATAAAGGCCTTGATGAACAGAATTTTGTTAGGTGGACCTAAGCAGGGGAGAGTTTTTCATTTAGATGAAACAGTATGTGTAAAGAAACAAAGTTTAGTGAGGACCTGCATGGTTAGAAAATGGGAAGACATCAAGTGTCTCTTAGAAGAAATGAGGGTGCCTGAGACAGAGAGGTGAAAGCTGAAGCCAGACGTACATAATGGAATGAGACTGTCAAGAGCCCTAAATCATCCTACCCTAGTCTAAAGCCTAAGGGTCAGGAGTTAAAAACTCAAATGCCTTAAGAGGCAGGGCACAGAAGGTCAGAAAAAAAAAAAAAAAGGACTAAAATAAAACAGAAGGAATTGGGCTAGTAAGTGCCATATAAAAATACTCTTTTGGAACACGTGGACAAATCGGGGGGAAAAATATGCACTGGGGCTTGTCGGGGGTGGCAGGGGAGGGACAGCATCAGGAAGACTAGCTAATGAATGCTGGGCCGAATACCTAGGTGATGGGTTGATCTGTGTAGCAAACCACCATGGCACACATTTGCCTATGTAATAAACCTGCACATCCTGCACATGTCACCTGGAACTTAAAAGTTGAAGGGAAAAAAAGGAGACAATTTAATGGGGCTAAAAGCTGTTTGAAGCGGGCTTCATGGCTCTATGAAAATGTAATCAAACTGTCTAAACTCTAGGAAATTTTCCAAATAATGACCACCAGAAATTGTTCGAATTTTAACGTTAAAATGGCTACAGACTTTAACTTCCTTCAATGATACAATGTATTATTAGGCATCATTCTCCTTAGAAGAGCAAAAAACTGCTTGGACTTATAAAAATTAAAGAAAAATTCGTAAAAGCAAAAAAAATGGTCATTTGACCGTTTATTGAAACTAAATTTGGTCAAGGGTAGTGGCATCCTTTAAATCAGGTCCCTAGAAGTTGATCCTGAGAGGGGGATTCACATACAATTGGCTTATTGAGAAGATGCTCCCAGAAGATGCCAGCATAAGAATGGGGAAAGCAGGAAATAGGTGGGGAAGAATCCAAGCTGGGGTGTGATTTCAGGCCAAGGACCATGGAAGGAAGGTTCAGGTTGCGCTGCAGGGGAGTTCTGGAGTGGGAGGGATGCTTCAGAGTTTTCTCCCTTTATTCATGGGCCTAAAACCCCTCAGCACTTTGTACTTCTTGTGCCAGTACATGAAGAGGTGGCAGGTAGCAAAAGCCCATGGAAGCCAAGCAAAGCTCAAGCAGAAATTATGAAAAAATATGCAAAATAAACCTGCAAGAAGTCCCATCAACATCCTCTATGAGTACCCTGCTTGCAACCTGTCCTTCAGATACTGGAAACTGTTGAAAATGTTTAAACCAGACATGTCAGGCCAAGACTCAATGTTAGCACTTTGATTCTGGACAGTGCAGAGAATCACCTGGAAATGAACAAGGAAGGAGACAAGGAAACTCAGAGGAAGGCTGCCCAGCATGTCCAGGTTAGAGACAAAGAGGCGACAACCAAAGCAACCAGTTTGTGGGGGCACAAGGGCACGCACTGAGGCAGAGTCAGCACCATATTGTCAGGAAAAGCTGCGGAGAAGAGGAGGAAAGTCACACCATAGTTCCTCCTCTCTTTATTAAAGTATTTGTTTTGGGGAAGTAGAAGGGAGATGCAAAATGTGAATCAATAAAGAAAACACACACAAGTAAACACATGAATTGAGAGTATCCCAATGAAGGGATGAGTCAAGGAGCATCCCAATTGAGTCATCCCAATGGGTTCAGGGAGAGAGCAGAAGACACCAACTCAGTGGACAGAGCATTTCCCAACTGCTAAACCCTCCGAGGGCCCCTGCCTGCTGTACAGCCTTAAGTTCCAACTTTCACACTTGACTGTGAAAATAATGTGGTCCTAACCCTGCCGAGCTATGAAGAAATCTTCTCTTGGTTTTTGGTCACCCTTGCAAATAGGCAGGAAATACTTAGCAGCCTGGGTGTAGTTCACAGTGTTCTAACAGAAGTCACCATCCTGAAATTAACAGTGAAATTATCACGAGACCCAGAAATGGACACCAGGGCTGCACTGAAGCTGTCATAACATATTCTTGGTCATGTTGCCACTCTTTATCAGCATCACTTTGTATATAACTTATATAATTCTTACAGGTCTCGGGTTCTTTTGTTTTTACATTTAAACTAATATTTGTTGAGCCTTGCCTCCACGCTAAGCACTCTATGAGACCATTTCAAAAACCTCTCATTTCCTTTCTTCCTAACAACCATCATTAGCTGAGGCAACCCTGCTCCTTAAGAGTTAGATAAACTGGGATCTAACTCCAATCCATGACTTGAGGACATCCAATAGACTCTTCATGATTTTTATAGATTCCTCGAAGGCTCATTCTCATCAGCAACTTTGACTTGGAGCAATGACATTATACCTCTTCTGAGCATAAATTCCTTGCTACGTAAAATGTCATCACTTTATCTTGGTTTTTTACAAAACAAAACCTGAAGAAAATAATTATTTGTCTCTATAGAAGATTTTGATGAGGAGTAACAGATGAAATCAACCAAAGCCAACAGATTGTAATTGAATATTAGAGATCTCTGTTACTAAAGTCCCTTATCCTGCTTCTTATAGATTTTTCTATAAGGATGCTATAGAAAAGCATTCTATAAGGATGCTACAGCATCCTAGTAGTTTTAAGGCCTTTCCTTATATTATTGACTTGTTTTTCAACCACTGCCATCCATCTAGGAGTGGTAGTCAATTGAATTGCTAACCATGTACTTCTGACTCTCTGCCTTCTGAGCACATGGAAGGATTACTCTTCCTGCCTCCCTCCTTATGTTGGGTGGGGCCAGGAGCAAGATCAATGGGTTTTAAAAGCAAATCTCTTGTGACATTTCGAGACTTGAGAATTTAATTGCCTGTGCAAGAGCCTCCTGAATTCTCTTTGTGAGTGGTATCTGCTCCATCAGCCTGGCTATAAGCAAAGCCTTTCTGTTAACTCACAATGATTATGTAGAATCAGCAAGAAATAAACTCTTGTTTTAAACCATGAGATTATAGGATTGTTAATCACCACAACATAATCTGGCCTGTCCAGATAGACCCCCTCATTCTTGACCTACCAGACTGCACTTTCCCTACTTTGGGCATAAATGAAATCATGCAGTATGTACTCATCTATGTCTAGTTAATTTGTTCAGCGTAACATTTCAAAAAATCATCCATCTCGTTGAGTATATCAGTAGTGTGTTCTTCGTGATGTTTGAATAAGAAATAGAACACAATCTTAATTATTGTAGTTGTATAGGTCATCTTCACATTCAAAAGACTAATTTTTCTAATTCTTTTAAAATATGACATTGGCTATTCCAGGTACTTCGCATTTCCATATAAAACTTGAGAAGTATATTGTTGTTTCTATAAAATGTCTGCCAGATTTTGAATGAAGTTAAATATTTAGCAATTTGGGGAGAAATTATATTTTTAATATCAGGTTGTCCTATCCTTGACTATGGTATCTCTTTTCATTTACTTATGACTCCAGTTTTTCTCAGTTAATTTGGAGTGTTTAATTTTCAAATTTTTGCCTCCACATATTTAGAAACGGTTTGTGTTTATCTTTCGACCTTGTATCCTGTGACTTTTTCTAAATTCACTTATTTAACTCTAATAGTTTATTTGTTGAGATCTTTGGTTTTCCTCAAATTGTATGTTTTTTGTTTATTTTTCTTGTCTTATTTTCTTTGGCTGGAGGCTCCTGAACCATGTTGACTAGATAAGATATGAGTGGATATTCGTATGTTGTTTCTACATGTAGAGGGTAAAACGTTCAAGATTTTACTATTGAATATTATGTTAGTTGTGGTTTGTTTAATGCCCTTCATCAAGTTGAGGAGTTTACCTGTATTCCTAATTTTTTGGGCTTTTTAAGTTTCTCCCTTATTGTTAATGGATCGTTTAAACAGAAGCTTTTTCGACATTAATTGAAATGTTCATATTTTTGTCCCCTGTTGTTCTAAGTGGTGAATGTCATTTGTTGAACACATGGTAACTGACCAATTTATTATAAGTGTTTCTTATAATACCCCTAAATTATAGGATAGAGAAAATTACAAAAACCAGAAATCAGATATTGCTATTCCTATTACCAGATTATTAAACTCTTTTTCTGCCATGTTTCTTTTTTTTGAAAAGAAGTAAAATGTACAGATACAGCTAAAGACTACCCACCCTCATTTCATTCTCCTTTCCTAGTACTAAAATTGATGAGAATCCTTCATCAAATTTTATACTTTCTACCTAAAGTGTTCCTGCAACTGAACATAGGATTATTTCGCATGTTTTTAACACGAGCATAAGTGATATCTAATTGTCTTTGACATTTTGCACTTTTAGAAGTTACTTTTGTGAATCTAAGGTGAGACAAGTGTCTAAATGTATTTGATTTTGTATATGAATGACAATCTTCACCAATCCCCTGCCCTCGCCTCCACTCAATACTATCAATTCAATTGCCTATCCATAACTCACTCATTAGAAAGCCAATTCTGAAATATAGCAAGTACTCATTTACGTGCTTGCATGTTTTGGGATTCTAATTATAATACTGTATAATATTGATGCATAAAAGGTTGACTTATTTTCCCATCTCTGTACCATTCTGAAATAATTATTAAAGTTCACCTTAAATATTGTCAATGTTAGTGTGACCCTCACCTTTTTTCCCTCTGTCCTTTACTCTTTCATGTTAACTTTAGAGTAAGGTTAGTTAGTTTCCAAAAGAAACACTTTGGAATTTTAATAATATTCAATGGAGTAAAGGGTGCCTTTTACTATAAGTAAAGACTAACGTGAGATTAATTTAAGGCAAATTGGTATATTTTACATACTAAATCTTCCCACCCTTAAAATGTTATATAAATGTATAATTTTATATGTATATATTTATTTTTATATATATGGTCTTTCTTCAGTATTTTCTTTTATAAATATACCATTGTGTTTTATATTTTAGTTTCTGTTGTAAATATTTAAAAATCATATTTCCTAATCTGTACTATTAGACACCATTGATTTTTAAAAAATTATATATTTTGACACTGAACTATTACCTAACAATACTGATAAACACTCTCATTTGTTCCAATAAATCATCTGTAGATATTTTAATATTTTCAACGAAGATATTATTTGTGAACACTTTTGATTATTTTCTTTCAATTGCTGCATTTTCCTTCCTTTCTCCTTCCTTCTCTCTCTTCCTCTCTTCTTGAGTCCATTTTTCTTTCCTTCTTTTATTCCTTCTTTTCCTCCTTCCTTAATTTACTAGCTAAGACCTCCAGAATAGGGTTGAATAAAAGATATAATAATGGGAATTCACATCTTGAGCATCAGTTTAATAGAAATGTTTTTAAAACATCACTATTTATGAGGTAACTTTTGTCAGGTTGTGGAAATTCCCTTCCATTCCTCAGTTCCTTAAAGTTTATTAAAAGATCTTAAATTTTATTAATTTTGTTCTGTATCTTCTGAAAAGTCATCTAATTTTTATTGTTGAATCATTGAAGTTTCTAGTATTTAACAATTGTTTCATTCTTCAATAAGTCCTAGGTAGTCATAACAGTCTTAGATTCCTTTTGTTAATGTGATAGGTAGAAGTTTTACATCTATATTTTTAAGTGAGATTGTTTTATGATTTCCTATTCAATTAAATCATTAGAAATGGAAATGTCTTTTAAATCATTACAAACATGAAACAGCATAAATGTTGCATAGCGAGGTGCGCTGTGATGACCTAACTACAGCATCTCTAAAATTTTGGCGGTGAAAATGGAGTCGGATTTGAATATAAAAATCAGTACTAGTATTTTCAATGATTTCCTTTGTTACTGTTCAGAGGTTGGTCTGACACTGGAATTTTTTTTCCCAAGGGCTCAGGGAAATGTGGGTATAGATTCTGAGGGGGGTACGGGTCTGAGGGTATGAGGGCAACTGGGATTTGCATCCACTTGGGATTTCTACTCAGAGGCTGAGAAGAAAGATGGCAAGGAGATGTCCTCCTGCCTGGGACCTGACGAGTCCAGGACCCACAGTCTAGCTTCGAGACTTATATACCTTTATTATAGTATCTGCTTTAATTTTTTAGGTGCTAGGCTTATTTTCAAGCATCATGGGTTCAGCTGTGCTTTAAGGGATTAAGAAAGAGTCTAATGGCTACTCCTTGGGATCAGGGGAATCAGCAGATTAGCAGCAGCACACAGAAGCAGTGAGAAGAGGCAACAGGTGATCTGTGAGGCCAGCAGCAGCTGTGTAGACAGTAGCCAGGCAAAGAGCAAGACTAGGGGCAGCAATGTGGCAGTTGACCCAGGTCTGAGCAGAAAAACAGTGTGTCCATTAGGCCTCTGACAGGAAATCTCATTCAAAGACTCTTAAGCAAAAAAAGGAGTTTATTATCTCACATACTTGAAAACTCCATGTATAACATGCAGGGCCAGTGTCATAATTGGCAGGGCCCAGTGAAAAACAGAGAGGTGGAACCTTTTGGAGGATGGGAAATCAATCTCTTTTTTCCATGGGTATTGCAAGTCTCCACTTCAAGGTATTGCAGTCTCCACTCCAGGACACACTTGGATCCTGCCTAGTGGACCAACTGCTGAACATACCTTGGTGCTCCTAGCCTGGGACAAAGATGGTCACCATCTAGCTCTTCCCTAAGTTGCTCCATGACACAGGTCTTCCCCTGTGGATGTTAGCCAGCCACCAAGCCTGGCAAAGAAAAGCACCTATTGCAGATCAGCTATAGGGTGCAGGGAGCAGGAGGCCAGGTGTAGTCACAGCCCTCTAGAGCAGAGACCAAGCTGTGGAGAACTTGTCCCAGGGAGGGAGCAGAGTAGCAGGGGCAGAACCATTCATGAGCCATAGCTCCAAGCTCCTGGTTCACACTCCATTGTCCCACTGAACTTCAATTACTAAATACAATTCTGAGGATACATTTATTAGTAATTTTAAGACAATGGCTGTAGAGCATTAAACCCCAACCATAGGGTCATGTGTGATTGCAGTCACTACGTGCCCATGAAGCCATCCCTGGTAATACGATGCAGAGGCAGTATTCCCAGGAGCTCATTACCAGCAGGGCCAGCCACCCTTCATCTCTCAGTTCTGCTGTCCTCTGAGTTGGATTAATCCTCACAGGGATACATGGTAGTAGGGTGACCGTCAGCCCCTGGAGTCTCACATCTTTTCATGTTCCAGTTCAAAAGGAAAGAGCACACCTCACTTACTAAAATGTGAAAACACTCCTGGGATCGTATAGGATCACGTGCCCATTCTTGAACCAATCACTGTGGCCAAGGATATTGACTGGACCGATCCTCTAAACTTGAGTTCCTGCCTGACCTGGAGTTGAGATGGAGACAATTTCAACAAAAGCGCACACACTTTGGCTTTTAACATGAAGGAATAAGTGGATGGTATCAAAGGGAAATTCACCCTTTAAAGCTGAGTATGCAGACATTTGGATGTTAAAGTAGTTTCATTCTGAAAAAAATAAAGTCAACAAATTAGGCTCTTTACAATTAGACCAATTGTAAAGAGGTGGGGGTATCAAATAGTTTAAACAAAAAGTCTAAAATAATTAAAATCCTACAATTGAAGGCCAAGAAAAAAAAAATGTGTTTGCGAGCAACAGAGAGTGTCTTGTGATTCTTGAGATGAAGAATTTAAAAGTCACTGAGGGAAGATGTACCAGATTGAAAAGGTTGTTGAGTGATAAACTATCACTGCTCCACATTTGGTTGAATTCCTGGGGGCCATTCCAGTATGAAAATAATTCCATCAACGGCATGGGGCTTCGTCCACCAAGGTCAGTGGTGTCTATAGGTCTATTTATAGACACAAACTGAAAATGACATTTCACCACTGGGACTGTGAGGAGAAAAATAAGGTCCAGCCAAGCCAGCATGAATTACAGCCTGTAGAAATAAGACTGTTCCTTTGAGAATAAAGTTCTTAGAAACATGTAAAGCAATGTGTTCTTCGTGTGTACAAATGTATTGCCTCTAGACAGAAATTTAGCTTTTTTAAAAAATTCAAGGTCTTAAAATTCTAATGTGTTTCAGAAGTGGGTTATTAGGAAGGAAAAAAAACAGTTAAAAAGGTCAAGTGATTTTTTTTTTTAGTAAGCAACTCAATTATTTGTGTTTCCTTTTTTAATTTTATTTTTCCATATGTTATTGGGGTACAGGTGGTATTTGGTTATATGAGTAAGTTCTTTAGTGATTTGTGAGATTTTGGTGCAACCATCACCCGAGCGGCATACACAGCACCATATTTGTAGTCTTTTATCCCTCGCCCCACTCCTACTCTTCCCCCCAAGTCCCCAAAGTCCATTGTATCATTCTTATGCCTTTGCGTCCTCATTGCTTAGCTCCCACATATCAGTGAGAACATACGATGTTTGGTTTTCCATTCCTGAGTTACATCACTTAGAACAATAGTCTCCAATCTCATTCAATGATTGACTATCATTGTTTCTTAATAAACTTTGTTTACCTTTCTTTTTAAACTTCTCCCTCTCGGTCTCTTTTTTCTCTCTTCCTGCTCTTTCTCCTTCTGTGTATAGTATGCATTTTCTGCCCTCTGCAAGGATAAAGTCAAGGTTCCACACTTGGGATCTGGAGAAGGCCTGTTGAATATTAGCTAGCTACTTGGTATCTCTTTGTGACTTTGCACAATTGGCTTAATGGCCACTAAAATCTTGGTTTCCTCACCTGTAAAGTGGAGATCATAAGCTCCCTGCCTTTATTGGTTGTTTTGAACATTCGACTAGATTTTATTTATATAGTTCTTAGCACACTGCCTCTCACATAAGAACTGAATTCACGTATATTATTGTGTACGTACTCACTCTCAGTGTGTTTTTCAAAAATTGTTTTGACCACCATCTTTCTGAATAAACGTTGTCTTTTCACCTCAGTTTTGAATTATTGAAGTATCGCACTTTATGGCTAAGGGAGGGATCTGTGTGGGGCCAGAGTTAGGTCAACACTTTTTTTTCTTTTTTTTTTTATTATTATTTAAGTTCTAGGGTACATGTGCATAACGTGCAGGTTTGTTATATGTGTATACTTGTGCCATGTTGGTGTGCTGCACCCATCAATTCGTCAGCACCCATCAACTCGTCATTTACATCAGGTATAACTCCCAATGCAATCCCTCCCCCCTCCCCATGATAGGCCCCGGTGTGTGATGTTCCCCTTCCCGAGTCCAAGTGATCTCATTGTTCAGTTCCCACCTATGAATGAGAACATGCGGTGTTTGGTTTTCTGTTCTTTGTGATAGTTTGCTAAGAATGATGGTTTCCAGCTGCATCCATGTCCCTACAAAGGACACAAACTCATCCTTTTTTATGGCCGCATAGTATTCCATGGTGTGTATGTGCCACATTTTCTTAATCCAGTCTGTCACTGATGGACATTTGGGTTGATTCCAAGTCTTTGCTATTGTGAATAGTGCCAAAGTAAACATACATGTGCATGTGTCTTTATAGCAGCATGATTTATGATCCTTTGGGTATATACCCAGTAGTGGGATGGCTGGGTCATATGGTACATCTAGTTCTAGATCCTTGAGGAATCACCATACTATTTTCCATAATGGTTGAACTAGTTTACAGTCCCACCAACAGTGTAAAAGTGTTCCTATTTCTCCACATCCTCTCCAGCACCTCTTGTTTCCTTACTTTTTAATGATTGCCATTCTAACTGGTGTGAGATGGTATCTCATTGTGGTTTTGATTTGCATTTCTCTGATGGCCAGCGATGATGAGCATTTTTGCATGTGTCTGTTGGCTGTATGAATGTCTTCTTTTGAGAAATGTCTGTTCATATCCTTTGTCCACTTTTTGATGGGGTTGTTTGTTTTTTCTTGTAAATTTGTTTGAGTTCTTTGTAGGTTCTGGATATTAGCCCTTTGTCAGATGAGTAGATTGCAAAAATTTTCTCCCATTCTGTAGGTTGCCTGTTCACTCTGATGGTAGTTTCTTTTGCTGTGCAGAAGCTCTTTAGTTTAATGAGATCCCATTTGTCAATTTTGGCTTTTGCTGCCGTTGCTTTTGGTGTTTTAGACATGAAGTCCTTGCCCATGCCTATGTCCTGAATGGTACTACCTAGGTTTTCTTCTAGGGTTTTTATGGTATTAGGTCTAACATTTAAGTCTCTAATCCATCTTGAATGAATCTTCGTATAAGGAGTAAGGAAAGGATCCAGTTTCAGCTTTCTACTTATGGCTAGCCAATTTTCCCAGCACCATTTATTAAATAGGGAATCCTTTCCCCATTTCTTGTTTCTCTCAGGTTTGTCAAAGATCAGATGGCTGTAGATGTGTGGTATTATTTCTGAGGACTCTGTTCTGTTCCATTGGTCTGTATCTCTGTTTTGGTACCAGTGCCATGCTGTTTTGGTTACTATAGCCTTGTAGTATAGTTTGAAGTCAGGTAGCGTGATGCCTCCAGCTTTGTTCTTTTGACGTAGGATTGTCTTGGCAATGCGGGCTCTTTTTTGGTTCCATATGAACTTTAAAGCAGTTTTTTCCAATTCTGTGAAGAAACTCATTGGTGGCTTGATGGGGATGGCATTGAATCTATAAATAACCTTGGGCAGTATGGCCATTTTCACGATATTGATTCTTCCTATCCACGAGCATGGTATGTTCTTCCATTTGTTTGTGTCCTCTTTGATTTCACTGAGCAGTGGTTTGTAGTTCTCCTTGAAGAGGTCCTTTACATCCCTTGTAAGTTGGATTCCTAGGTATTTTATTCTCTTTGAAGCAATTGTGAATGGAAGTTCATTCCTGATTTGGCTCTCTGTTTGTCTGTTACTGGTGTATAAGAATGCTTGTGATTTTTGCACATTAATTTTGTAGCCTGAGACTTTGCTGAAGTTGCTTATCAGCTTAAGGAGATTTTGGGCTGAGACAATGGGGTTTTCTAAATATACAATCATGTCATCTGCAAACAGGGACAATTTGACTTCTTCTTTTCCTAACTGAATACCCTTGATTTCTTTCTCTTGCCTGATTGCCCTAGCCAGAACTTCCAACACTATGTTGAATAGGAGTGGTGAGAGAGGGCATCCCTGTCCTGTGCCAGTTTTCAAAGGGAATTTTTCCAGTTTTTGCCCATTCAGTATGATATTGGCTGTGTGTTTGTCATAAATAGCTCTTATTATTTTGAGGTACGTTCCATCAATACCGAATTTATTGAGCGTGTTTAGCATGAAGGGCTGTTGAATTTTGTCAAAGGCCTTTTCTGCATCTATTGAGATAATCATGTGGTTCTTGTCTTTGGTTCTGTTTATATGCTGGATTACGTTGATTGATTTGCGAATGTTGAACCAGCCTTGCATCCCAGGGATGAAGCCCACTTGATCATGGTGGATAAGCTTTTTGATGTGCTGCTGAATCCGGTTTGCCAGTATTTTATTGAGGATTTTTGCATCGATGTTCATCAGGGAGATTGGTCTAAAATTCTCTTTTTTTGTTGTGTCTCTGCCAGGCTTTGGTATCAGGATGATGTTGGCCTCATAAAATGAGTTAGGGAGGATTCCCTCTTTTTCTATTGATTGGAATAGTTTCAGAAGGAATGGTACCAGCTCCTCCTTGTACCTCTGGTGGAATTCAGCGCTGTGAATCCATCTGGTCCTGGACTTTTTTTGGTGGGTAGGCTATTACTTATTGCCTCAATTTCAGAGCCTGCTATTGGTCTGTTCAGGGATTCAACTTCTTCCTGGTTTAGTCTTGGAAGAGTGTAAGTGTCCAGGAAATTATCCGTTTCTTCTAGATTTCCTAGTTTGTTTGCATAGAGGTGTTTATAGTATTATCTGATGGTAGTTTGTATTTCTGTGGGGTCGGTGGTGATATCCCCTTTATCATTTTTTATTGCGTCTATTTGATTCTTCTCTCTTTTCTTCGTTATTAGTCTTGCTAGCAGTCTGTCAATTTTGTTGATCTTTTCAAAAAACCAACTCCTGGATTCATTGATTTTTTGGAGGGATTTTTGTGTCTCTTATCTCCTTCAGTTCTGCTCCGATCTTAGTTATTTCTTGCCTTCTGCTAGCTTTTGAATGTGTTTGCTCTTGCTTCTCTAGTTCTTTTAATTGTGATGTTAGAGTGTCAATTTGAGATCTTTCCTGCTTTCTCTTGTGGGCACTTAGTGCTATAAATTTCCCTCTGCACACTGCTTTAAATGTGTCCCAGAGATTCTGGTATGTTGTATCTTTGTTCTCATTGGTTTCAGAGAACATCTTTATTTCTGCCTTCATTTCCTTATGTACCCAGTAGTCATTCGGGAGCAGGTTGTTCAGTTTCCATGTAGTTGAGCGGTTTTGATTGAGTTTCTTAATCCTGAGTTCTAGTTTGATTGCACTGTGGTCTGAGAGACAGTTTGTTATAATTTCTGTTCTTGTACATTTGCTGAGGAGTGCTCTACTTCCAATTATGTGGTCAATTTTGGAATAAGTGTGATGTGGTGCTGAGAAGAATGTATATTCTGTTGATTTGGGGTGGAGAGTTCTATAGATGTCTATTAGGTCTGCTTGGTGCAGAGATGAGTTCAATTCCTGGATATCCTTGTTAACTTTCTGTCTCGTTGATCTGTCTAATGTTGACAGTGGATGTTGAAGTCTCCCATTATTATTGTATGGGAGTCTAAGTCTCTTTGTAAGACTCTAAGGACTTGCTTTATGAATCTGGGTGCTCCTGTATTGGGTGCATATATATTTAGGATAGTTAGCTCTTCCTGTTGAATTGATCCCTTTACCATTATGTAATGGCCTTCTTTGTCTCTTTTGATCTTGGATGGTTTAAAGTCTATTTTATCAGAGACTAGGATTCCAACCCCTGCTTTTTTTTGTTCTCCTTTTGCTTAGTAGATCTTCCTCCATCCCTTTACTTTGAGCCTATGTATGTCTCTGCATGTGAGATGGGTCTCCTGAATACAGCAGACTGATGGGTCTTGACTCTTTATCCAGTTTGCCAGTCTGTGTCTTTTAATTGGAGCATTTAGTCCATTTACATTTAAGGTTAATATTGTTATGTGTGAACTTGATCCTGCCATTATGATATTAACTGGTTATTTTGCTCATTAGTTGATGTAGTTTCTTCCTAGCCTCGATGGTCTTTACACTTTGGCATGTTTTTGCAATGGCTGGTAGCGGTTGTTCCTTTCCATGTTTAGGGCTTCCTTCAGGGTCTCTTGTAAGGCAGGCCTGGTGGTGACAAAATCTCTAAGTATTTGCTTATCTGTAAAGGATTTTGTTTCTCCTTCACTTATGAAATTTAGTGTGGCTGGATATGAAATTCTGGGTTGAAAATTCTTTTCTTTAAGAATGTTGAATATTGGCCCCCACTCTCTTCTGGCTTGTAGAGTTTCTGCCGAGAGATCTGCTGTCAGTCTGATGGGCTTCCCTTTGTGGGTAACCCGACTTTTCTCTCTGGCTGCCCTTAAGATTTTTTCCTTCATTTCAACTTTGGTGAATCTGGCAATTATGTGTCTTGGAGTTGCTCTTCTGGAGGAGTATCTTTGTGGCGTTCTCTGTATTTCCTGAATTTGAATGTTGGCCTGCCCTACTAGGTTGGGGAAGTTCTCCTGGATGATATCCTGAAGAGTGTTTTCCAACTTGGTTCCATTTTCCCCCTCACTTTCAGGCACCCCAATCAGACGTAGATTTGGTCTTTTTACATAATCCCATACTTCTTGCAGGCTTTGTTCATTTCTTTTTCTTCTTTTTTCTTTTGGTTTCTCTTCTTGCTTCATTTCATTCATTTGATCCTCAATCACTTATACTCTTTCTTCCAGTTGATCGAGTCGGTTACTGAAGCTTGTGCATTTGTCACGTATTTCTCGTGTCATGGTTTTCATCTCTGTCATTTCGTTTATGACCTTCTCTGCATTAATGATTCTAGCTATGAATTCTTCCACTCATTTTTCAAGATTTTTAGTTTCTTTGCGCTGGGTACGTAATTCCTCCTTTAGCTCTGAGAAGTCTGATGGACTGAAGCCTTTTTCTCTCATCTCGTCAAAGTCATTCTCTGACCAGCTTTGATCCGTTGCTGGCGATGGGCTGTGCTCCTTTGCAGGAGGAGATGCGCTCTTATTTTTTGAATTTCCAGCTTTTCTGCCCTGCTTTTTCCCCATCTTTGTGGTTTTATCTGCCTCTGGTCTTTGATGATGGTGAGGTACTGATGGGGTTTTGGTGTAGGTGTCCTTCCTGTTTGATAGTTTTCCTTCTAACAAACAGTCAGGACCCTCAGCTGTAGGCCTGTTGGAGACTGCTTGAGGTCCACTCCAGACCCTGTTTGCCTGGGTATCAGCAGCAGAGGCTGCAGAAGATAGAATATTGCTGAACAGCGAGTGTACCTGTCTGATTCTTACTTTGGAAGCTTCCTCTCAGGGGTGTACTCCACCCTGTGAGGTGTGGGGTGTCAGTCTGGCCCTAGTGGGGGGATGTCTCCCAGTTAGGCTACTCAGGGGTCAGGGACCCACTTGAGCACGCAGTCTGTCCCTTCTCAGATCTCAACCTCCATGTTGGGAGATCCACTGCTCTCTTCCAAGCTGTCAGACGGAGTTGTTTGCATCTGCAGAGGTTTCTGCTGCTTTTGTTGTTGTTGTTGTTGTTTAGCTGTGCCCTGTCCCCAGAGGTGGAGTCTACAGAGACAGGCAGGTTTCCTTGAGCTGCTGTGAGCTCCACCCAGTTCAAGCTTCCCAGCGGCTTTGTTTACCTACTTAAGCCTTAGGGATGGCGGGCGCCCCTCCCCCAGCCTCGCTGCTGCCTTGTGGTTAGATTGCAGACTGCTGTGCTAGCAATGAGGGAGGCTCCGTGGGCGTGGGACCCTCCCGGCCAGGTGTGGGATATCATCTCCTGGTGTGCCAGTTTGCTTAGAGTAGAGTATTGGGGTGGGAGTTACCCGATTTTCCAGGTGCTGTGTGTCTCAGTTCCCCTGGCTAGGAAAAGGGATTCCTTTCCCCCTTGCGCTTCCCAGGTGAGGCGATGCCTCGCCCTGCTTCAGCTCTCGCTGGTCCGGCTGCAGCAGCTGACCAGGACTGATTGGCACTCCCTAGTGAGATGAACCCAGTACCTCAGTTGAAAATGCAGAAATCACTGGTCTTCTGTGTCGCTCGAGTTGGGAGTTGGAGACTGGAGCTGTTCCATCTTCAGGTCAACACTTCTAAAGTGAAACTCCATGGAGGAAAAGAGGCCATCTCTATTGTTGATGGGGAATGGTAGCGCAAATGACTCTAGAGATAACACTGTTTTGCATGAGAGAAAATAATTCAGACATGCTTTGATTCATCTGTTTGTAGTACCATTTTTCTTCTTTTGAAAACTCTTCAAAGGTTGCTGAACTGGCTTTGAGATCAGGAAAACAGATGTGGAGACAATCATTTATGAGGAACCTACTATGTGCTAGAAAATACCCAGGACACATTTTTCTTTTCTTCCTTTCCTTTTATTTTGTTTCATAATACACTTCCCTCACAACCTTGTGAGTTGTTTATAACCCTATGAATTATGTACAATTAACTTCCTTTTCTGTGCATGAAATTGTCACTTAAAGGGATTCATACCAAAGGTTACTGAATCAGAAGGAGATACCAGGAATTTGAGTATTGGGCTACCTGACCATGGTATCTCTGCTTTCTCCACCTCAATTGTTGTAGTTAGTATTATTACTGTCATTGTTGCTAGTACTAGTATTATCATTATTATAATATTTTGTCATTGTTATTGTTGCAGGCAGTGAATATTCATGCTGATATATTGTATATGACTTCTTTTTTTTCCGCCACAATGTTGATAGACATCTCTTCAAGAAATATGTTGCCAAACCCACCAGTTCAGTTGACAAGAAGAATATGCTCTCATGTCCACGTAAATAGTATTTCAAAAATCTACAAAGTAGAGGTGGAAGAAGAAGCAGTTTTTAGTTTATTAAGTAATTATGTAAAAGACATAATAATGCCTTTCATCATAAAAATATAAAAAGAATGAAATGTATTTGCAAAACATTTATCCTCCAAAAAAGCAGATAAATGGTCCCAATATCCCTTCAATGTCATTTAATTTTCTTATTGATATTTTTTTTTTTTTGAGAAATATGTATATGGTCTTTCCCTGCTGGCTCTCAGCTATGCCAGCTTTGTGCTTTGGAACCTGACCAACCCACGTACATCCTCGTTGAGTAGCTAATGCCAAGGAACTTTGGACGCTCAAGGACTCATTTGTGCATAGGCAGGACAGATGCATTTGATTTGCTTCCTTCCCCAACTCTCTTTGCCCTCACTCGTTTCTACAGCCCAGAGACTCCCAACTCCTTCTTTTGTTTCCTTTCTTCATCACTTGCTGAATAACTGCCAACCCCCGCCCCCCCCCCCCCCCCCCCCCCCCCCCCCCGCCCCAGAACCAAAGTCTATATTGGATTCTCTGGTTTGATATCAGTTTTTAAATCCTTCTGGCCATGCCAAATTTATAAAAATTAATCCAGTCCTGGACCCTAGAACAGCACCTTGTCATGCTATGTGTATGTGTAGTGGGTGACCTCGTCAGGGTTAGGCTTGACTCTCCTCCTCTTCCTGATTTGGATGTTCTCTGGTATTTATAATGTTTGGAATGTCAAAGAATATTACACAACCCTACTTCTCTTCTTTTGTCTTTAACTCTCTGTGATCCCAAAAGGGACCCCTTCAGCCAACAGCTGTTCATAAGTGAGTAATGAAAAAAAAAATGTGTTTAGAGTACTCTTTGAAAAGCCTAACAGAACAGCAAGGCAGCCATGAAGCTGGGGTTGTTCTTGAAAGCCTGGCCAGTTAGCTCAGTGTATAGGAGTGAGGGTTACTGCAATCCAATTCAGTGAGGATGTGTGAGTATGCGGAGCCCACCCCTCTCATGCCCAAGCTCCATCTGCAGCCCCCAGCCTGATCAGGTTGACCTCACATGTAGAAGCTAGTGCACTTCTGAGAAGCTGAGTGACAGCAAGGGCGCAGACGCCAAATCAACGCCCAGGCTCTGATCTGAGAACCTTCACTGGGCTACAATTTTTACAACGTCTGTACCCAGCTCTCATGGTACCTACTTTTGAATATCTGTTCCTAGGTCTGACTTGAGGAGCTGGGTCTGTTTCAGGGCTAGCTCTGAATCGGAACTGTGGATTTCTTTTTTTTTTTTGTTGAGGCGGAGTCTCTCTCTGTCGCCCGGGCTGGAGTACTGTGGCCGTATCTCAGCTCACTGCAAGCTCCGCCTCCCGGGTTCATGCCATTCTCCTGCCTCAGCCTCCCGAGCAGCTGGGACTACAGGCGCCCGCCACCTCGCCCGGCTAGTTTTTTGTATTTTTTTTTTTAGTAGAGACGGGGTTTCACCGTGTGTTAGCCAGGATGGTCTCGATCTCCTGACCTCGTGATCCGCCCGTCTCGGCCTCCCAAAGTGCTGGGATTACAGGCTTGAGCCACCGCGCCCGGCCGGAGCTGTGGGTTTCTAGTGCATCTGGCAGTTGACATCTGTGTCTGGTCACTGTAGGTGCCAGATACAATCTTCTTATGCTCCTCTATGCCCTAGTGCAGCTGGTACTTTTGGTACTTGTGTCACATCCTCCTGACCTGCCTCTGATTTCAGCCATAGCTGTGGTGGACAGATCTATTTACTCTGAGAACTTCCACCTTAATTAAAGCACAGGGCAGAGGGTCCAGGTGGATACTGAGAATATCTTATCCCAGCCCCAGCTGTGTGGCTATAGATACAGAGACAGCGATAGAGATCTTAAAGTGGGGTTTATGGACTAGCATCATAGGTTTTACCTGAGAGACCTCAGGTCCAATACCAGACCCACTGGATCATATTCTGCATTGTGCAGAGAGCCCCAGGGTCTTTACATGCACACAAAAATTTGAGAAATACTGGTCTAGATTATTTTATGTCTCTGGAAAGAGTCTGACTCATCAAGCCTGTCCCCACTCACCCTTCACTCTGGATAAAGATGGTGGCCCTAATATGAAATGGAGTAGACAAGACTCTTTCTTTAAAATGAAAGGGAGAAACTGCCTCATGCTGTTCCCATGTTGTATTTCATTGTCAAACATCAAGAATCATTCAATTAATTAACTTGGAAAACAAAGTTACTTTAAATTATTGAATGCAGGTTCATTCTGGTGCTTAAACGCCAGCAGTGCCAGAAAGAATAATTTCCTGAAAGCTTCCTGTTGCCACAGAAAGGAAGTCATTCTTGAGGAAAAAATAACAGCTCTAATATAATCGCTTTTCATTTGCACTCATGCAGGAAGTTACCAAATGTTTGCACTCACTCATTTGATCAAAAAGTTGCTTTCTTGCTACAATTAAAATGTATGATGGCTGCTCCGTTAGCCACTTCATGACAGTGGTCCAGACAATGAGAATTTTCCAGCTAAACCGCTCTGTTATGAGTAGACTGTAGGCTGTTGAAGCGGGCATAGGTATTATGCATGAATCTGGACCAAATCCTTTGTTTTACAAGAAATACAGTGTGTAGGCAGACACACACACATGCCCAGAGGCTTCAAGGTGCTTCAAGGAATTGCTCCACTGGAATTCTATTACAAACCCTTCAATTCTGAATACAAGGCCCTTTCCATGTTTTTGAAAGATATATGAATGTTTCTGTGATCAAAAGAAAAATCGACAGCTAAGAAAAAAGTACATTCGATCCTTATCTCTCTGCCTATCTAGCTATCAGTGACTGAAACCGAAGAATATTCTTTTGAGCAAATTCAGATATCCTCAGTATATGACTTTTATCTGTTGTAGTAATTGTCCATCCAAGTTCTGCAAATAGTGGCTAACATCTGTCTCTCTGTGCCATGGCATTAGGGATTATTCATTCCCTTGAGGTTGGGCTAGTTTTGTTCTTTTGGATTACCTGTAATTATATTCCAAAGATAGTTTGCTAGGCATAATCTATGATCTTTTCTCTGTAAATAAACACTACTTCTGAGTCCTCAGTGACTTCTAGTTCGTGCCTGCATTTACATATTTTGGGTGCAGCAAAAGGGGACGTTCCAGTTTGGTTCTCAGAAGCCCCAGCAATCACCCTACAGGCCTCTGGCTCTGATTTACTCCAGCTCTTAGAAATCATCCTTTTACAAGGCGGGTTTACAGGAAACGACCTATTGCCAAGTTTACCAAGTTATAAGGGAGGAAATGCGTAGGGTCACTCAGAGGCAAACCCCACAAATTAAAAGAGGGGAGAAGTCACATCTCCTAATATAAGTGATACCTGTTGTATTGGTCTGTTCTCACACTGCTATAAAGAACTACCTGAGACTGAGTAACTTATGAAGAAAAGAGGTTTAATTGACTCACAGTTCCGTAGGCTTAACAGGAAGCATGACTCGGGGGGCTTCAGGAAACTTACAATCATGGAAAAGGTGAAGGGAAAGCAAGCGCCTTTTTTCACATGGTGACGGGAGAGAAACAGAGTGAAGAAGAACATGCTCCATGCTTTCAAACAGCCAGATCTCGGGAGAATTCTATCATGAGCCAGCACTTGAAGGATGGTGCTAAACCATTAGAAAGCACCCCCATGATCCAATCAGCTCCCACCAGGTCTCTCCCCCAACACATGGGGATTACAATTTGACATGAGATTTGGGTGGGGACATGGAGCCAAACCGTATCACCTCCTTATCTCAACCAAAATACTCTTTTACAGTACATGCATTGCCAATTCTGACCACCATCACAGCCCCACAATATGGGCAAGTCTGACACATTGAACTCCATTTTATGGAAAAACAAACAAAAACAGTAAAAGTTTGAGACTCGGAGAGTGAGAGAGAGAGAGAGGAAGAGAGGACTTGCCTGCCCACGATGTCACCCTTTCAGTGTCTGCTGAGAGCTCTGGTCTGAATGATTCTATGGCTGAGAAAAATGTCTGATCCCAAGAAGCACATCAAGTCCCCATCTGTTCACACCTCATTCCAGATCTTTCCAGACTGACTGTGCTGAAGAACTGAAATGGTGTGTATATGCAAATGGACCTGAAAGGCAGTGGTTCTTCAATCAATGGCATTTCTTATGATACAGCCACCATGTGTGGAGCATGATTATTTATAGCACTAAACTCTGTCTTCTCAGCTGCAGGTTTCTTGTTCTCCTTTTAAAATCACATACATGCAGCTTATTTGACCACTAATACATTGTGATAGCTGAGAGCAAGTCCTCACAAATGGAACTTGCTCTTTAATTATTCAGAAATATAACAAAAGCCATCATCAGTCTCCAGGTCACAGATACCCTGGGACCCCAGCAGCAGCCCTGGCATTTACTCTCAAGCCGCAGTCGCTTGGATGAGAATCGTGGCAGATCCTCAGGTCCCCACCGCAGCTGACCCAGGGCTAAACCCATCCCTCCGGGATCTGTCTCTGTTGCATGCTTGGAAGACAGGGGTTTTCTATCAGTGCTATGAGTCCAGGGAACCCCCCAACACATACACACACATTCACATACTCACATCCATAAGATAAATCAATCCATCTGCTTAAGAATCAGACTAAGAAGGAAGGGCCCTTAAGCTACTATTCCAAACACCGCCACATAATCACAAAAGATAAACCTGGTGAGATAAAAGGTGAGATCTGTTTGTCTCACCACTTCCAATGAATCATGAGCTCTAATTTGTAGTGATGGCTGGAGCTGCTGTGCCTCTCCTTACTCTGTCCTTTACTCCCTTTGTTTTAGTCTCTGCTAAGCCCTGTACTGGGCAGTAGGGTGATTGAGATGAGCATCACTGGCCCCTTTTCAGAAAGAGAGACAAGCTGCACACAACCTCCCTTGAACAGACACTAAAAATACCAGGTGCAGATAGCCCCACTCACTGGGTGCTGGGTACCACGCCAAGCTCATAGAGCATTCCTGTGCCTCACCCAGCCAAGACCTCACCCCAAGCTATGAGGCAGGCTCTACTGTCATCTCCATTTCGCAAACGAAGAAACCGAGGTTTGAAGATGTTCATGGACTTTGCTTAAGTGTAGCCAGAGTCATCCATGCTCTGGCCATCCTACCATATAGAGGTAACCACAGAGTGTTACAGGGACATGGCGGAGGGCCTCAAGCTGAGATGGATCGAGGTGAAGTAGAGTCTGAGTAGGCTCCCTGCAAAAGGTAATAAATACCTGAGATCAGTGGCTGAAAAATGAGCAGGAATTAGGCAAGGAAAGGAGGGTGGAGACAGCATCGCAGCAGAGAGAGCACGGCACAGGCAAAGGCATGGTAAGGAGAGCGGCGGGAGATCCCAGGTCAGTCCTCAGGCTGCACACCAGTCATCCCTGAGGGAGGGAGGGAGGGGAGTGGATGTGGAAGAAAGGGAGGAGGCGAGTGAGAGGGTAGAGCAGTCTCAGAAAGGGGCTTGCTCAGCCACGGAAGGCAGTGGTGTGGTGATGGCAGGTGAGGGAAACTAAGTCCCATAGGAGAGAAATACGGGGCCATTTCCAGTATTCTGATGTAACAGGACCAAACCTCCCTTCTATACACACACCCTAAGCAAGTAGTCACAGAGCGCTGGACATCCAAGTAGAGCCACGCGGGCTCAGGAAAGGCAGCCAGACAGATGGGGGTGGGGGGGGGGGGCAGAACGTGGTTTTGAGGGGCATTTCCAGGGTGGAAGAATATTTTTGTTCCAGTTTTCAAGGAGCTGAAGAGCTCATGAGAAACAGCTCACGGAGGCATATGGAGCAAGAGATGGAGGCCTTTTTTGCAGACCCAGGCTACTCTGGGGCCTGGTGGTCACAAGGACATTGGGTGACCAGAATTCTGAATAGGAGAGAGGCTCCGAGACCAGCTCCAGTAGTCCTGGGCAGAGCCTACAGTTGCTTCTGGGGCTCAGCCCAGTGCACACTCAGAGTCCAAGGCTCTGTTTTAGTCTCTGCTAAGTCCTATATTGGGCAGTAGGTAATTAAGATGAGCATCACTGGCCCCTTCTCAGAAAGACAAATTGCACACAAATTCCCTTGCATAGACACTAAAGAGAAACACCCAGATACCCTTTTCTCTGCGTCAGTGAAAGGCAAGAGAGCCTAGACCAGATACTGCTCAGATGCTTCCTCTAAGTGGAACCTCTCTGCACAAGATGCCTGTAATGCCGTCTAAGTGAGCATGAAAGAAGGAGCTGACAGTTCTGGGTCACTGGCACCATACCCAGACATAGACACAGGCAGTGTGTGACATGGGAGGTGTGGAGGAGGAGGTGAGGTCCTGGGGAGGGCTGGGGAAGGGGGATTCTCCCCATGAGGGTCATTCCCTCGGGGATGCGGTAAAGATGGTGGAAGAAGCAGAAGGTCATGGAGAGGGGGATGGGGTGCACCCTCCTCTTCACCTGGGAAGTCTCTGGTAAGAGAGCCAGGGAGCCCAGTGTGCACCTGAGGTGGGCCTGTTCTTGAGGGAATAGGACAATATTACAAACACCACCAAGAAAAGGGCTGAGGACATAGGACAGGGCTCAGAGGCACAGCAGCAGCCCCATCACCCCAAGCCATTCTGAGCAAAATATGGACGACTGCAGAAACCGGAGTGTAGAGTAGACAGATTTCATTTTCCACTAACCACTGAGTGCATTATTTCTTTAAGGCCAGAGCTCACTGTGCCGGGAGTGAACCTCTGAGCCCTAGCCCTCTCCCTGCTCCTAGAATGGGGGCCCCAATCTCATGCCTTCTCTATTGATCTCTCCAGCTTTGATGGCACCCGTCATGAGCTCTGACAACACTAAGCCTGTGAAGCCCACCTCCCTGCTGGAGAGCAAGATGTTCTCTGCACCCCAATGTCCTGGAACTGTTCTGGTCTAGGAACCATGATGGGGCAGTAATGCCAAGGTGCACCTGAAGCCGTGATGACACTGTCTCCAGTCCCCTGGCGCTAACCCCTCTGTGTATGGATGCTGGCTGGATAGAGCCACTCTCTGCCATGGACAGCAGATTTTCTGCCCTGTGACCCATACCTGGGGCCCAGTCACACCCAGGCCCTTGTCCCAACTAAGCCTCTTTTCCTCCCTCTCCCCACCAGGCTCTGTAATATCACACAGGTGTGGATGCCCACATCTGTCCTCCTTCCCTCTCTAGCACATGGTTCTAGCATGGGGTATGCCATCGTCCTGTCCAGATGTGCCACTCATAGGCAGAAGCTTGCATCTTCTGGGTCCTTCTCCTCATCACTGATAGAAACATTGACCTGGCAGGACTGACAGAGGTCAGATTCACATTCCATGAGACCATTTTTAGAGACCACCTGCATCTCTCACCCTGGGACTTCTCTCCACTTCTCTCCATAGGAAGACAATTCATGAGACACTGCTCCACAAAGCTTGTTGGGGAGAGAAGAAGTGAACAGATTCAGGAGGCAGAAGAGTAGAGTGGTAAGTGCCCCCCACTTCCGAGTGAAACAGCTGATGAGTCAGAATTCTGCCTCTAATGTTTACTGTTGTGTGACTCTCAACAGGTTTTGTAGGGAAGATAATAACTCCATGAGAGCTGTAGAAATAGGTATGCTGTTATCATGGTACAGGCTGACCTGTGTGCAGCCAGATATGAGCACTGTGTAGATCGATGCCCCTTTAATCCTTGCATCATGCCTGGGAACTAGAAAGTATTCCCGTCTCACAGATGCGGGAGTCAGGCTCAGAGAATGGAGCCCTGAGCACAATCATGCCATACTACGTGATTCAATAATGCATGACTCAGTTCCGGGGCCAGCATTTGGACCTTGGTCTGGACGGCTCCAAAGCCCACCCTCTTTCTCCTCTGTCTCCAGGCCCCAGTGCCCTCCCTCCTTGCCTGCTTCTCTCACCCATGTTGGGAGGAAATGGCAAGTATAATTCCTGAATCTTGAGCTGGGAAAGTCAGGCCAAGAAGTGCAGCAAATATAGTACACATGACATATCTGGTGGGAAGCTAAAAAATGTCAAGTTTTGAAACCATGAATTACTTTCCTTCTGTTTCCTCAAATCAGCACAAGCCCATCTGCGTGTGGTTTTCCTCAGGCAATATGCCGAGAACAAGTTCCACCCAGGTCTGCCCCACTCCCTGAAGCCTTCCATAACATTGTCTGAAGAAGCATTGAAATCACTAGAGTTAGAGCAATGGCGAGTGCTTTGAGGGTAAACTTTGAAGCCCTGGGAAGACCTTCAAACTCTCTTCTAAATACCCCAGGCTGACTGCAGATATCTCTGCTTCATTTAATAAGAAAATATACCTTCATTTCTCAATCAGAAAAAAATGGAGGCTGTTAAGATATTAGGACAGTGTGCTCTAAACTTCTTACTAAGGTGTGAGTGACTGATGTTGGAAAGAAGATCAGGAGAATGTTCAGCACCTTACATACATTCTCCCGTTAATCTTCATAGTAACTAACCACACAGAGTGTGTGCCATTATTACCACCGAGCGGGTTATTTTTTCAAGGCCAGAGCTCACTATGCCTGGAGTGAGCCTTCAAGGCCTAGTCCCCCTCCTTCCTCCTACAGAAGGGACCCCAATTTCATGCTTTCTCTGTTGATCCCTCCAGCTTCAATGGGGCCCGTCATAAACTCTGACAGTACTGAGCCTTGCCAATCCCACCTTCCCCAGGACAGCAAGACGTTGTCTGCTCCTCTATACCCCAGAACCTGTGCTGGTCCATTCTACAGATGAGGCTCAGCCAGGTAGAATGCTCCCAGGGAAGCAGGCAGCCCGTGAGTAACTGATATGTGGGTACAAAACTTCGGACCCCCTGCTTCATGCTGGAGCAACTCTGTGGCATCCTTTCTAGTATAGAGCTCCCTGTGAGATCAGATTAACACAAGTCTCCAATTGAGAGAACATCCTGCCTTAGTTTATTTTCTTTTGCTGTATTCTACTCCCTTTAGTCTCTCTCAGTCTCTCTCTCTCTCTCTCTCTCTCCCCCCCCCCCCCTCTCCCCTCTCTCTCCCCTCTCTTTTTAAGGAAAGGCCAAGTGCGGTGGCTCACGCCTGTAATCCCAGCACTTTGGGAGGCCGAGGTGGGCGGATCACCTGAGGTCGGGAATTCAAGACCAACCTGACCAACGTGGAGAAATCCTGTCTCTACTAAAAATACAAAATTAGCTGG
This sequence comes from Piliocolobus tephrosceles, assembly GCF_002776525.5. NCBI lineage: Eukaryota > Metazoa > Chordata > Mammalia > Primates > Cercopithecidae > Piliocolobus > Piliocolobus tephrosceles. Next base: position 50,424,257 of record NC_045450.1, read on the forward strand.
GTGTAGTGGCACATGCCTGTAATCCCAGCTACTGGGGAGGCTGAGGCAGGAGAATCGTTTGAACCTGGGAGGTGGAGGTTGTGGTGAGCCAAGATCACGCCATCACACTCCAGCCTGGGCAACAAGAGCAAAACTCCATTAAAAATAAATAAATAATAAAATGCTCTCCCAATAAATCACTTGCAAAGGAACCATCCCTGCCTCCGGCTCTGCTTTTAAAGAACCCATCCTAAGACTGTCTAAGGAAGGAGGTGGAAATGCCACATGGGCAGAAATCATCCAGAGTGGGTACTAGAGTCCTGGCCTCCTGACAGTTCCCTAGAATGTTTTATAGGATCTCCAGGCAAGACCCCAAAGCTGTTTAAATGCAACAGAATCTTGAAGACATCTGGGCAACCCTTTCATTTTAGAGGTGGGTTGACCAACACCCATTGAGGGGAAGCAATTTGTCCAGATCACACAGAATTTAAACACAAATCTATTCCCACAAATAATACAGTCAGACCAAAGACAAGGCATAAGGCATGTCCCCTGCCTACCATGGAGTTTACATCACCAGCACCAGTCTAGAAGGGGGGCTTTCTCTGTGATGGAAGAAGGTAGGTGTTTGTGCTCAGATGTTTGAGAAAATCTGATCTGATTACTCTCCTGCTTAGAAACCATTGCTCACAGAAAGAAAGCCATGCTCCGTGGCACAGTGCTTAGGGACTTACACATGCTAATGTTCTCCAGCCTTGGAACTTGACATCCCATGCTCCCCAAGGCACTGAATTCCATACACCCCTGATCTTTCCCAAAGCCCAAGCATGCTGTGCTGTTGCTGGTTCACACTGGTATACACATAATGTTACCAAATAAATACAGTGCTCACTTAAATGTGGAATTTGAGACAAACAACAAGTACAGCTTAGTATTTAAGTGTGACCCAAAAACTGCATAGGACATGCTTATACTAAAATAGTGTGTGTTATCTAATCTGGCATGTTGTTTACTTCGGCTGCCTGAAATGCCCTGTTTGTTTTGTGTTGTGTTTTTTGTTTTTTGTTTTTTGAGATGCAGTCTCTGTCGTCAAGCTGGAGTGCAACGGCGTGATCTTGGTTCACTGCAACCTCCGCCTCCTGGGTTCAAGCGATTCTCCTGCCTCAGCCTCCCAAGTAGCTGGGACCACAGGTGCATGCCACCACGCCCAGCTAATTTTTTGTATTTTTAGTAGAGACGGGGTTTCACTGTGTTAGCCAGCATGGTCTCGATCTCCTGACCTTGTGATCCACCCACCTCAGCCTCCCAAAGTGCTGGGATTACAAGCATGAGCCACCACACCCTGAAATGCCCTGTTCTACAGAGTCCTGGAAAACTCCTCCTCATCCTCAAAATCCAGATCAAATTGAAGCTTTTATGAACAGCCTTGCCTAATTTCTGAAATAGTCCCTCCCTGGTCAGGGCCACAGTGCTCTGGGCTCTGCTCAGCTGAAACTGTTACGGTATTTTAACGTGTTTTCAGGAATGGATTCAATACTGGAATGCTGGGCTCCCCAGTAGTCATTTGGGGAGTGAGAGAATTGTCTGAGCCTCCATTGACAAATGTGTTCGTGTATGCATGAATTCATTCAATAAACATGCACGCAACATCTTCTCTGTTCATTCAATAAATATGCACGCAACATCTTCTCTGTGCATAGCATGTATGAGGTGTAGGGTCCACACACATCAATAGAAAAAACGTGTGTGGTTCCTGTTCTGAGGGGGCTCTCAACCCAGGAGAGGGGAAGGTGTTGTACAAGTCAATAAGTAAACAGATGATTTTAAAGTATTATCTGTGCTACCGAAGGAACAAACTAGGTGCTCCAATAAAGAATAATGGTGATGGAATAGTAGCAAGAATCATTCTAGAAGGCCTTTTAGGGTGGTAACATTTTTAACTAGGACCTGAGGGATAAGTAGCATCCAGTTGCATGAAGGAAGGGGGTTTTCAATAAGAAACAGCAATCTGTGAGAAGGCCCTGAGGCCAGAAAGAGCTTGTCATGTTTGAACTTCTTATAGGAACTGGGTAGTCAAGAAGCATAAGAAGTATGAGTTAAATATGGAGCCACAAGCAGGGGTCAGATCATATAGGGTCTTATCAACCATATTTAGGAGGTTATTTGAAATATAGCAGAAGGTTGTAAAGGATCTTAAGCAGAGAAATGATGCAATATTTTTCATGTGCAGTCTTTACTCCTATGTCTTATTAATCTTTGAACCCCCAGCATTCACATTGAGTGCACTTAATCAGTATTTGTTGAATAAATGATTCTGTCCCTTTATGTGATCCTTGTACTCCCATATGTAATAGAAACATTGGGACATCCATCTTAACACACTTTGACTCCGGTAGAATGGCATCTCGATATTTATGTGTCCCCCAACTGTTAAAATGTCATCAGAAAGGTATTTCAAATTAACAGAACCCCATTCCTTTTTGGAAGTAGGTTCTATCTACAAGAACAGCTGAGATATAACTTTAAAAACTTTTACTAAGTAGCATCTTGGCTTTTAAATTAAATGTCAGCGTTGGTTTTTCACTGGGAATCTGGCCCAGCCTTCTGCAAGGCAAGATCTGGTCGACAACACAGGCCAGACCCTCAGAATGAGGCACAAGAGAAACTGCTTTCAAGGGACACAAGGAGATGGCAGGGCGCCCACTCCCAACACGCTGATGCTGGGGCACAGGTGGTCCAGCCTCCAGCCCAGGGAAGTGTGCACGTGTAACTGAGGGGAGAGAACTGGCAGGGAACAGGGGGAGATCTGTCCATTGTTATGAAAGAGAAAGTGGTAGAGGGAGAATGTGCTCTCCACACTACCTGCCCCACATTCAGCCTCCTCCATCCAGGGAAGACTCAATGATGAAGTCTCACAAGGATCCTCCGGCGAGGACTTGAACCCTAGGTACCAAGAAGGTTGATAAGTCCCAATGCTGGAGGAAGGAATAAAAGAAGGGTGGGTGGAGGTGCCATTCCTCTTTCTTCTTGGCTGTGAATTTTCTAGACTTCTGTAAAATCTGTATCTCTTGTCTCAAGACCCTAGGGTTTCCAAAATTATCCCTAATATCTCTACAGTTTTATAGCTTACTACCCTGCCTCTCTTCCTCAACCCACTTCACCCCCCAACATACTTTACACTGTAATCAAACTAGAAATATCTTTCACTCAAAAACTCCCTCCCTCGTTTTTTGTTTGCAGTTCCCAATGTCAAAATTATTAGCACACTCCCAGGCCCCTAAGTCTTCCAGCCCCAACCCATCCTTCCTCTGCACCAGCAGGAAGGTTTGCACACCCTCTCCTGATTACCCACTGACCCGCATCTAGTCCTTCCTCACTCCTCAGCTATTGACAGCCTCACCCTATGGTCAATTCCTTCCCATCCTGAAAATTAGTTCCTCTGAGAGTCAAGAATGCTAGCTTTCCCTCTGTTAATGCTCTGCAGAATCAACCCTGTTATTGGAAGAAGAGCTAAACCTACTAGCTAGTATTTCCACAAGCATCTCATTTCTGTTTCACAATGACCCTATATGATAGGTTCTACCATCCATAGTTTTACATGAGGAATTTGAGTTCAGAGAGGTTAAGCGAAAACCCTAATCATCTAGGTATTACGTGACAAAGTCTAAATTTAAGTCCATGCTCATTTAACTCCAACACTGATACCTCCCTCATATAAGGCTACTCCAAACAGAGTTACTTAACTTTTTAAGAATATTCATTTCCCTATCTTTTCTGCAACACACTCTTCTCCCTACTTACTGCAAAGATCATTGGAACCCCCATCTCACACCTTTTCCCCAGCCCTTCCCTGAAATCTGGCGTTTAATGGAAGTGAGCTTGCTAAGCTTCCTGCAAACACTGCAGGAATATGGGACTATTTGGATTCCAAGGGACCAGATTGGACCAGAGGCACCAGAGCAGACTACATCTGCCACGAGTGCGCTGAGACATTTTAGTCTTCACTCGTTTGAAGATCTCATCTGGAACATTCACAATCTCAGAGACAGCAAACGTCATAGCCACCAGCAAGGATGTGTTTTTGTTTCTCTCCTTCTCCACAGGTCAGAAGTGGTTAACTATAGCAAGTAGTCTCCTTCTGGGGTTCCCATTGCCAAAAAAATAAAAAAATTTCCTTTGTGCGGCTGGGAAAATCTTCGTGATTGGGCCCCTGGTATCTTCCTACAGTTCTGATCTCTTCGTCTACCATATCAATCTATGCAGGGGTGGGCTCTGATGATAAACAGGGCTGACCACCTCCTTCCCAGGTCCTTGGCATGCATTCAAGCCTCCATACCTCAGGTGGTGCTGTTTCGCTTTACCTAAAATCTACTTCCCTCTGTGTTTCTTTGAGAACTTATCTTCCAAAATCCATCTCATGACAACATTCTCTTGAACTTTCTCTGAATCTAAGTGACTTTGGTGGCAAAATGAATCACTTTGAATGTGATGAGAACATAGCGTCTTTTTTTAAGATGGAGTTTCGCTCTTGTCACCCAGGCTGGAGTGCAATGGCGTGATCTTGGCTCACTGCAGTCTCCGCCTCCCAGGTTCAAGTGATTCTCCTGTCTCAGCCTCCCAGCTAGCTGGGATTACAGGTGCACACCACCACACCTGGCTAATTTTTGTATTTTTAGTACAGTCGGGGTTTCACAGTGTTGGCCAGGCTGGTCTCAAATTCCTGACCTCAGGTGATCTGCCCACCTCAGCCTCCCAAAGTGCTAGGATTACAGGCATGAGCCACCGTGCCCTGCCATTATCCTGTACAAGCCTCTAATCATCATTCATTCAAAAAATATTTATGCATCAATTCCTATGTACTGGGCCCTGTGTCAGGGCCTGAGGATGCAACAGTGGATCAAAAATGCAAAACCCCTTCTTTCATGAGATTTTCTGTTCTGGAGCAGGAACTGTCCTATCATGTAAGGCCAGGTTAAAACACCCAGTTTCTCCAGTGCAGTGTTTGTGCCTCAAGCAAACATTTAATTTCCATGTTTGTTTCGCCAGGGCACAGTATGCTGCCCGGCATTTGGTAGACGTTCAATCCCTGTGCTGCTTATATTCAATTGAGGAGGGACATATGTCATGATTAACACTCACCAGGAAGCCAGGACACCTAGCTCTGCCACAAACAAAACCAGTTCCCAGTCTCAGAAAAATTTTTTCTTGATAAAATAGAGCACTAGGGAGTAGATGCTTTCAGGGGTTACTAACAGCAATATGATTTGAATGAACTATGTATTCCACTGTGTGTTTTCATGGCTGGGAGTGAGGAAGGGGATGAAAAGCTCTGGAAAGATGCAACTGGATTTAGACTCAGAGTTACCAGAAAGCCCCAAAGGCTCAGCCAGATTCTTCTGATCCGAAGAACACGGCCCACTGGCAACCTGATAGCTCATCTTCGGATCAATCCCATTGATCTTGCATTGTAACAAAGCCACTTCCCCTCAGACTGTAGCTCAGCGGTGCTTCCCAGGGTTTCCTGCCATCTTGCGTGGCTGCATCTTCATCTTTATGCAGTGACTGAGGGTGTGTGAGGCACGGCTTGGCTGTGAAGGTTTGCCTCTCTCTGTTTTAATGGTGTGACAGTAACCTTGCTTCCTGCCACAAAACAGCTTTACCCCAGGTACGAATGAAAACCTCAATCATCCATCCTCCCAGTGCGTATTGTTTGTCTCACGAAGCAGGCAAGACAAGCGCACGTTAGTGGTTTTGTGAACAGGGTGGGAGAAACCCTTAGGGTCTTTTCTCCTCACCTAGAGATGTCGATCAATTATGACGTAAAGGTGGTTAATGACCAGAGGAATAGAATCATACATTCATAAGGAACATCAGATTCTCCCTTAATAAGATCCTACAACTTCCAAGGGTGAAAAGAGAAGGAACACCCATGTGAGAAGAAGTGACTGGACATCACAGGCTGACACTGATACCCACCCTCCTTGAAGAGGCTGCTCACCAACTTCCGCTGCCAACTGTGCACTGGCCTCTGGGGATGCTCTCATCCTATGAACTCGCTGGCTGGAATGTGGACAAAGGACCCTCCTCTTAACTTTGTGGCACAATGGAAATAGAGCTGGAACCTTCACCTCAGATTGATTAAGGACTTAGGAATAACAAAAGAGAAAGTCAGAGGATCATTTAGAAGTTGAAAATCAGATCGCCTTACGTAGAAGCGGGGACTTGATGTCCGGAGTTTGCAGGGTGCGTCCACACCAGCACTGGACGTGCCCCCGTGAGCTGAGTACCTTTGAAATCACACTGCCCAGGAGCCCACAGTTCGATGTTTGTGCTCTCAGAAGTCCAGAGAGAAGAGAACGAATTTCAGAAACACAAGAATTCCCCTCCTGTGCTCTGTCAAGTGCCCACTTAGCGAGATGCAATTTTCTCTCTGAGGGATAGAATCTTTCATTGTGGTGCCTGTCTCCTATAAGTGAGACCCCAATCCTATCTCATCCCTTTATGGTGTCAACATGATGATCAGATCAAGATTTAGCCCAATAAGGCCAATAGCCCCCTTCCTAGCAAGTGATGGGTTCACGTGGTTTCAGAAGAATTGTGTGTTACAGTTTTGCACATCCAGCTGCTCATTGGATCTTTCACCAACTCCTTAAACTCAACCCCTGATCACCTGCCTCCTGGACCCCACACCTGCTCCTCCTCTAGCATTCCCCATTTCAAAGCACCACTGAACACCCAGGTGCCAAATATATAAACTCGCTCTATCCTTTTGTTCAAGCTTCTCTTGCCCCCTTATTTATCAAGTCTTGGTGACATTATCCTTGCAATATCATAGCCATCCCTACTCTCCACAATCATGGTTTTCCCTCCTTCAGACCACTGTTGCCTCTTTGCCAACTGCTAGAACATCCTCCTACCTGCTCCCTTTGGGCCCTGTATCTTCTTTTTCAACCACCTGGAACTTGCTGAACATTTCCATGAAGATCAGCTCAGGTTTTATTCCTCTGCTACCTCAAAAATTCTAGAAGCTTCCCGTTGCCATAAAATCAAAGATTTTATTCCCAACGGTTTTATCGAGCATTCCACAGCCTAAGTGTAATGCAGAAAGAGGTTCTATAAAAAAAAAAAATCTTGGAAATTAGATTAACACACTTGAGATTTTTTTTTTTTTTTTTTTTTACTGCAGGACTTTTCAGTGCCTTTGATAAGATATTGATAAGTAATGTGTATTGTGAAGTTCCACATGTATAATATATTAGGCAGCATTCCAAAAATTATTTTATCAAAAACTATTTTATAGCAGTACTTTATAGGACTCATGTCACATGGAATCTGCATCTGAAAATTCTGGTGTAGAATATAAAACATAAAATCTAATTTCTGGCATTCAATGAACTCCATAATTTAATTCTACTTTTGTTTTCTTATTCTATTTTATTCATAAACAATGCTTAGTTTATTGGGTTTTTTATTACAGAAGAGATACATGATATTGTTTTGAAATTAGACAAGAGTATACAGGATAAAATATTTTTGCTTTAAATCAGTCCCCTAATATAATAAACATACGACATTTTTGTCATTCTGTTTCTCTTACTAGCTATGTTCACAGATGCACATACATAGATAGACTTCTTTTTTTCTTTCTTTTCTTCCCATTTTCACACACACACACACACACACACACACACACACACACACAATAGTAACATCCTACATACATTATTCTGCAAGTTCTTTTGATTTCATTGACTGCAATCTTTATGTTTACCTGGACATCTTTCCAGATTTATGCACATTGATCTTTCTCATTCATTTAAGTAGCTTCATGATGTACTACAGGGCAGATGCCCCAAAATACCACAGTTTATTCAATTATTCCCTATTGATGTCATTCTAGTTATTTCCAGAATTTTATTTTTATTTTTTGATTGTTTAATACATGGAATGCTGCAACATGTATAACAAAATCCTTTTATTTTATTCCTGAAGTAGAGTATTTCAAAAGTTGACCTGGTCAATTTTTCATGAGAAACTCATGCCATTTGCTATTTGTAGTTCTAAGGGGGAGATGAAAACCTATCTGAAGTAGATAGGACAGATGCTGAATGCTGGTACCTATTATTTTAAACAAAGACAGCAAAATGACCCCTGCCCTTTTGAAGTCAGCCTTTGGGATGCCTCTGTGGACCCAGCAGGCAGATGGTGGGCCTCCAGGTCCCCCACAGGACACTCCTCCCCAGCCATCCCTGTCCTGCCTTTAACTCACACCTGATGATGATCCCTCCTGATCTGGGGCTTTTGGTGATGCCTGCATTTAGAGAAAAGCCCAAAAACCTCACTATATAATAGTAACAAGAGGAGGAGGAAGACAGGGCACAGAAAGAGTGTGTGGTTCAGATGCTGCTGTGAGCACAAAAGTCACTCGATCGGGGCTCAGAGCTGAACAGAGCTGATAGGAGAGCAAGGGCAGGCACTGCCCACTCATCCTCCAGGGGGACCACTGCACTGCATAACCAGACTACGCAGAAACTGGCTTCCCATGGACCACGTGCACCAAGTCAGTTGCGGGAGCTATCACCCTTCCTTCTGCACCTCCTTGACAACTCATCCCTCTGAGCAGGCTGCAAGGGATCCTACTATACCTGCTACGGGAATCAGAATAGCAGGCGGGTCTCAAGCATAGACTCAGAACCAAACTGCCAGGCTCAGATCCTAGCTCTTTTCCCTACCGGCTGCATCATCAAACAAGTGACTTACGTTTTGATCTTTTGATCTAAGTTTCACCATCAATAAAATGGGAATAATGGTAATACTTCATAGGGATGTGACTTTTAAATAAACATAATTTCTTTCTCCCCAAACTGGTGCCCATATGTGTGTGTTTGCACATGTCTATAAAATAGATAATACTATATAATATTAGTGATAAGATTAATATATAATGCTATTATATATTAGTATATTATAGCATATTATATATTAATATAACACAATTTGATTATATAATTATATAATTATAATTCTATAGTATATATTCTATTATTAATATAAAATACATATTGATTATAAATATATACTGTATTATATAATAATTATGTATTGTATGATAAATACTATATACATATATATATTTTTTTATACATATAAGGTGCTTAAAGAAGTGGCTCACAGCAATCTCCCAGGAAGCCTTAGCTTTTATTGGTGGCTACCTACCCATGTTTATCAGGCCCAGCCTCCCTGCAGTGCTCTAGCCTGAGACAGGTTGGGCCATCTCTGTCCCCCGCACATGGTGTCATGTCAAACCTCTTCACCTTTGCCTATGCCGCTCCCTTTCTCAGGCTGACCTTCCCCAAATCCAATGCCTGCTTGCCCAAATCCTTCTCTTCTACAAAGGCTCATTTCAAAGGGTGCCCTCTCATCAAGCCTTCCAGTATTCCCACCTACCCTGTGCTCCCCCCAGAGTCTTCTCTCTCCCTGCTTGACTCTATAGCAGCCCAACCCCCCACCTTGGACTTATCACTTTCTGCCTTACATTATAGTCATGCACGCCCTTGACCTTCTGTCATTCAGACTGCATGTTTCTCGGCAGCATGGGTGAAATCCTTCTGTCCCCTTTGGTGTCTGCCACAAGGACTGACATACAGTGGTACCAAATGCATGTTGGCTGAGTGAACCAGGTCATCTTAGGAACCCTCTGCAGTGACACTGTCACTTCCCATTTTTGATTTTTGCTCCACTGTTGCATGAACATCGAAGCATCCTCTCAATGGATAGACAGGTGGCTAGACCCCCTGCACTCTCAGGGTCACGGTAGTGCCTGGAGGAAGGCAAGATAGTCATGGCATTATGAGAAGTCAGGGTTGCAGACTGGGTGGTGTTAATGAATGCAGGGTTGGTCATGCCAGCTTAGAGGGCACCTGAAGCTACAGCCCCTCTGAACACATGCCACACACCTCACTAGCTCATCACCACCTGTCTCAGAGCCCAAGTTTTAATTTGAAGTGCAGTGTCTGACCCAACTGAAATGGAATCCAGGGAAGGTCGAATCCTATTAAGTCACCAGACCATAAAGCAGAAAGGTATAAAGTTGACAAATTGCTTCTCCCAGTGGCAGCAGCTGTGAGGCACTCAGTGAGCCTGGGCTGTGACCCAGGAAAGGGCCAACAGATATCCCCTCCTGTTTCCTGGGAACTGGTCTCAATGTGCAACTACCTCCCTTTCCACAGTGAAAGGGCTTAAGTGTTTAACAGGTAAATGTTTCCCATCCTTCCCTGTATTTTATTTTCCAATTGAAATAGAACCTGGGTGTACCAGGTCATGCCAGTCTGGGCATGTGAATAATAAGTCCACAGTAACCCTTAGAAAAGGGAACTCTGCTCATTGTGCACCAACTTAATACTGCACAAATCTCAGCATCCTGCCCTTTTTCCCCACAGACAGTCCTGGGACGAACTAGGGTGTCAATCATGGGTCTCTGCAAAGAGTTGCCTTTGCTCCACTGGGGTATGCACCATGAACCTCTTTTCATGTTCTATGAGCCAAGGTGATGTTTCCAGGGGGAGAGAAATTGAAGAAGGGAGGCACACACTTTGCGCATTTCACCGACATTATCCCATAGAATCCTCCCTCCCATGTAATGTCAATATCATGGTCTCCATTGTAAAAGCAAGCCAAGAAATGTCCAGCAAAGATTATTACTCATCCAAGGTCAAACTGTTAGTATCAGGTTAAGTTAGGATACAGGGTGCAGAGTCTTCCTGATTAAAGATCATATTTAGTCCATTATACAACATACTTTTCCTTTTTGCCTCCAAAGCCCTCATTCTACCCCAGAATTGCCTCACTGAAATATAACAAGCAGCATCCACCATCTGATGGGTATTTTCCTTGTCCTCACAATAAAATCATCCGTTCCATTCCTTTTAATGGACCTTTAAACTTTCTAGAAACACACTCCTAAGAGTATTGTCAAGGAAGCTATGCTGTCAGTCCCCAGGTTTCAGTATTGGTCTGGAGCCCATTTGACTAAGAGAGCTCTTACTCTCAGCTTCACTGTGATGCTGACTGTGCCCCACCATTACTACCCCACCTCAGCTTCTCCACATGTTACCCAGTTCTCACCTCAGGCCCCTTGGTCTGATAAGCTATTAGGAAAAGCTTCTTCCACTGAACTGCAAACTTTGCTAAATAAAGTTTTGAAATGGTACTCCCAGGCTCACATACCACAGCTAAGGGATACTTTTTCCACCTAAGCACACTAGTGGAGCTTGGTAAGCCCGTGTTTCCTCACCTGTCAAAGGGGCAGTAAGCATGCCTACCTCCACGGGATGCTTTATAGGTTCAATGTTGGTCATGTCTTAGGCATTGAAATGCTCAGTAGTAACTAGTACAGAATAAAAGCTCAACACGTTAGCCCCCATCTTCCTCCTCATCCGCTGCTCTCCCTGGTCTGAAGTTGCTCATGTTTTGAGCATCTCCACTTCTTGCTGCAGTGGAAGATTAAAGGATCGGTTTGGGCAGGGGGTTGGGGGACATACACAGGGTTAAGTAGCCCTGGGCTCCCCACATGTTTCTCAGAAACTAAGATAACCCTCTCATTCAGACCAGAGAAAGGACCCAACATCAGCTACATAAACTCACTGCTGTTCACATTGAAGGAGACGAATGTGCCCAACTCTCTTACTTTGAGGCACTAATCTTCTAGGGAAGGCTTTCAAGATGACCCATCCCTCTGGCCCTCCAGACACTGGAATCCACTGGGGAAACTTTGTCTTCTCAAAGAAAATAGAGACAGAATTGGGGCCACTGCTCTACTGACCAGCTCTTTCTCCCTTCCTAATTTCCCTATTGTAGTTAATTAACATAGGTGAGAATATCCATTCTTTCATCCATACTTATTAGCTCATTATTCAAATAGATTGTTTAACTCTACCCAGGAGATTCTAAGTTCTGAATTCTTTCAGAATTATATCATAATGTTTTAAAACAGAAACTTAATAAGAAAAAGTAATATTCCAACTCCGTTAGATATGTTGGATAAAAGCTGATGTTTCTATCCATTCTACTGCAGTCTTTGCATTCCTTTATGCCATAAGAATCTACCATGGCCTTATATACCAGGCAATTTTGTAGGAGTAAAGGATACAGGCAGTTGTGCAAATAAATTCAGTGCAGATCCCAGAATCAGAATGGAAGTATTTGCATGGTGTGGTGAAAGCACGGGGAAGGGTGAGATCAAGTCTTCCTGAAGAAAGAATAACTCAATGTCATTCTACTCTTAGAAAATGTCTTCCTCTTTCAAGTTGTGGCTCATGAATCACCTCTGGGAAGCCTTTTCCCGTTAACAATTTAAAGGTTTAGAAAAGTACAGCAAATTCCAGAGACTGGGATTAGGGTCACTGGATTTCATCTGAATTTCTTCTTGACAAATTTGGAAACACAGTTGCCTTGAGCATGAGGAAGATGATTCTAGGAAACCCTTCCACAGCCTAACAAATATAAACAAGAAACTCCCAACTCTTTGGGAGATTCGATGGTCTTGGAAATTTCCAGGCAGATCACATTCTGACGCACCTCCACTTCTGTTGCAAGTGGTAGCAGGGGGTTCTTTGCTGGAGAAAACTCAGGAAGCTTGGTCATTTGCAGCCTATCAAATCATTATGACATTCAGCTAGTCACTCAAGATGAGAATAATTACCAACCATTTTAGCCAGAGGCTGCTTTTCTTCAGAGAGCAACAAGGAACTTCGTAATTTTATAAACACTTCATTTTCTTAATTTTTTTTTTTTTTTTTTTTTTTTTTTTTGTGAGACGGAGTCTCGCTCTGTCTCACAGGCTGGAGTGCAGTGGCGCAATCTTGGCTCACTGCAAGCTCCGCCTCCCGGGTTTACGCCATTCTCCTGCCTCACTCAGCCTCCCGAGTAGCTGGGACTACAGGTGCCCGCCACCTTGCCCGGCTAGTTTTTTGTATTTTTTAGTAGAGACGGGGTTTCACCGTGTTAGCCAGGATGGTCTCGATCTCCTGACCTCGTGATTCGCCCGTCTCGGCCTCTCAAAGTGCTGAGATTACAGGCTTGAGCCACCGCGCCCGGCCCATTTTCTTAATTTTTATAAACATTCACTACTATTGCTTCATTTGATGCCAGAAGACATCAAGAAAAATCCCATCCCCCTTCTCATCTACATTATTTCCATGACCACACAGGTACAAGAATTCAGATGCAGAATGAAGGAAGACGCTCATCTCTGCTTAGTCAAGCTTTCACAGGTCCTAACTGGATTTAGGAAGATGTGATTATTTTCACTAGCCTGTTCTCTCTACTGAATGTAAAAGGAAAGACCCAACACTTGTGACAGTTCTAACGCTCCATGTAGTGAATTTAGAGAATATTATCTCTATGGGCAAGTCCAGATGTGTAGTGCAAGCTGTGTTTAGAAATTCATGATGGCTCCTTCCACCATGAGATGGGGACTCCAAGACTTGCATATTCAACTGTATAGCAGTTGAAGCTACCCCAAAATATGGGGTACCTTTAAAATATGGGGTATCTCAGCAGCTGAGGCTGAGAAACTAATACTCCAAAATATGGTACCTTGACATGCCAAACTGAAGAAGTAGCCTCAAGGTCTCTCGGACCTTCCTCCCCCACCCTTCAGCCCTTCACCTTCAGTCTCTCAATCCTTTGTCCCTCACAAAGCACAGAATGAGGCTCTTCTCTGAAGTTCCCTTATCCACCTGGAAACTAGACCCTCAAAGAGGAAGACAACTGGCTTCTATCTTCCCCCAGAAATCTCAATATCTATCACAGAAAAGAAGACAGAGGGCTGCAACCACACCTGGGTGGACTTTCTCACAGGAAAAAGTGCACTCCTCGGAATCATTCAAATTCCAAAGGGAAACATTTACAATGAAATGTCTGTCTGTGGGTTCATTCACTTCCCCTGAAAATCATGTACTTCTATGCCCCCTACTTTCTTGTTCCCAAAGAATAGCATATTTAAGTGTCAACCGTCTAGTTCTTTTCTGGAGTTTTCACATTTTGTATGACTCCCATGCACATGTGTATATGTGACAAATGTTATGTTTTTCTCTTGTTGATTTGCCTTTTGTTATCAGAGTTTCAGCTATGACTTTTTATGATGGGGAGGAAAGGAATCACCCCCTTACCACTTGTACACAACCAAACTCCACATCCTAAAATTCAATTATCACTGAACTTCACAATGCAGCAAGGCCCAGTCTTACCATCTCTCCCCTCCCATATCTTCCTCCATATGTCTCTTATGTTGGTAAAGATTGCCATTCAGTCCTTTACTTCAAAAACCAGCATGCCATTTTACAGCTCTCCCTCACATCATCCCCAGTTTTCTTGGATACATCTTCTTAAGATCAATAATACTGTACCTACCACATTTTGTCTACCCTCACTGCTACAACATGGTCCAACTCCTTAATACTTTATGCATAAATTCCTTGACTAGTTTTTCCAAAGCATTCTCCCATCATAAGCTTTACCTGTTCTTCCCAATCTTTCCCAGTTGTCATAGTAAACTTTCTCCAAAGTAAATCTAAGTCACTACAATTTTTTTTTTTTTTTTTTTTTTTTTTGAGACAGACTCTCACTCTGTCACCCATGCTGGAGTGTAGTGGCATGATCTCAGCTCACTGCAACCTCCACCTCCCAGGTTCAAGCAACTCTCCTGCCTCAGTCTCCCAAGTAGCTGGGATTATAGGTGCCCACCACAATGCCTGGCTAGTTTTCATATTTTTAGTAGAGACAAGATTCCACCATGTTGGCCAGGCTGGTCTTGAACTCCTGACCTCAAGTGATCCACCTGCCTTGGCCTCCCATAGTGCTGAAATTACAGGCGTGAGCCACCACACCCAGCCTCACAAAAATGTTTACATTTATATCCCCCTTTTCCCTTTACATTGCCCATTTCCCTTCAGGATAAATTCCAGGCTTCTTACACTCCCTAAAGACCCCTGCATAGTCTGAACCTGGTCCTACTCTCTGTCCCCTCCTTAAATGTACTCTAGCCTCTCACGTATGGAAACATGTACACCCCTTTACCATCAACCTTCTTTTGCTGTTTTGGTTTTATGTTTCTGTGGCAAATGCCTTATAGCAGGATTGGGTTTTATCTCTAAAGATGAGAATCACTGCCTTCTAAGTGAAATTAACTCATTCACAGTATAAGTACTTTGACTTATTGAAACCAACATTCTCTATTTGCCACTCTGTCTGGTCATTTTCTTATCCTTTGTTCCTTCCTTAAGTTCTATTGCCTGGGGTTCCTCTGCTTTTCTTCCTTAGGCCTAAGTCTGGGGGTTTGTAGTCTTGATCTGTTTTTCTAATTTTTACCCTATGTTTTTTAATAAAAATACTTAAATGTAGGCAATTCTGAATAATTTTAGAGATGATCAGCATCTATATTCTTCACATAAAAAAACAAATCTCAGCATGCTGTAAATTCCATCTACCTCCTTTACCCATCCCCAACTTATTGTATATCGGAATCAGCTGAGATACTTTAGTCGGAAAATGAATTTTTAAAAACTCAACACATTTAAAATGAAGAAATTTTTTTACTGGTTTATTTGTTCACCATTGTTTCCTTTATCTGACTTCTTTCTCTTAGGTGTATTTTTTCCCCTTGTTAATTAGTTTCAAGGAGATCTGCTCATGGTAAATTTTCCAAATCTTTGCATATCAGAAAATCGTTGATTTTACTCTTAAACTTAAATCATGATTTTATTGGGTATAGCGATCCAGATTCAACGTGAATTATCTCCCTGACATTTGAAAATATTGCTCCATTATCTGCTGTATTCATCGCTGCTGCCGAGAAGTCTGCTGTCAACCTGATTCACATCACTTTATAAGTAATTTGTCCACCTACTCCACCATACCTCGCTCCAGAAGCTTTCAGAATTGTCTTTAATGACTCAAGATTTTATCATATAGTGTCTTGCATGGATTTAATTATTTATTTATTCTTTTCTACATGACATGAAAGAATATTTTTCAACCTAGTAACTTATTGGGTTATTACATTCTATGAATTTGCTTTCCACTGTGTGTTTGAATTATTTCTGGGTCCATTCTGCTATCCAGTTCATGTGCTGGTGTTTCTGGTTTCAACAAACCAAATTTTAATACCTTGGATCTCCACTTATTTGGGCTGTGTTTGTTAAGGGCTGCTGAACTGAACTCTAAAAGGCATTCTCATTAAATGGAAATGTTATACTAAACTGAGCTGTTATCTGAGATGAGTAGGTCTGAAACAAATATGTCTAATTTAATGCATCTAGTTTGCACTATGCAAGTTTGTGAAAGGCCTGGGCAATTCATGGTTTTAAGTCCTCAGATGCAGCAAGGGAAGGCCGGGAAACTGTAGATCTGGATGAATTTCTGACCATGTTCTTCTGTGCTGACCACTCAAAGACTCCTCCCTTTCAGACCTTTGAAGTCAAGGTACAGCTGGTCATACATATACAAACCTCTGAGAAAAGTGAATGACAAATCTACAGTGGTGAGATTTCATTCACTTGTAGAGAGAGTACAGTGTTGACTTTAGCTCCTGTTTATTCTAACAAATGTGCCATCTTTATGTCAAAGCTCCTTTGTTCTTTCTGCAGCATTCTGCCCCTCCTTCCACTGCCTGGCTTTATTTAGGTCTACAGAGAAGATAAGTGGGTGACCTGTCACGAGCAACCATACACCGCAAAGAACACCTTACTGTAAAAATATGCTAGATATATTTAGTGCCGCTTAATTAGAATTAGCTATCTTGAATTCATTTCCCTTTCTTTATGATGAGGTTTTGAATAAAAACCCAAACACTCTATGTTTGTGTTTATTGCAGGGCTTGAATTAGGTTGAAATCTGGATTCTCTCACTTTGAGCGAGATGGGGTATGACTCAGCCTCAGTTTTCTCATCTGTAATCTCAAGAAAAAAATGTTTTGCTCACAAGGATGCTGGAATGATTGTAAAGACACGAAGATAGTTGGACTGTAGACTTCAATACACTCTAACAGAACAAAAAAGACAATGTTCCCATAGCAAGTTTAATGCATCCACACTCATACACTTAATAATTGAACTAGCACTTCCCAGGGGCATGCAGTGCATATGAGCCAGGGAGAGCACCCACATGGCTTCACTTTTGGAATTCTATGACCTTGGGGTATTTACGTTCTCAACCAAACCATTATGTCGCCCTAGGGTTTGCGTTTAATACCTCGTCTCATACTGAACTGGTAAATGACTTTGAGCTCCTTAAAAAAGCAATGAGCTCCAAATAACAAAAACAATGTGTTAGAAGATGTTATTATTAACTCCCTAGCCATCCTTCAGAGTGTCAGACTCCGTCCTCCCAAGGAGCAGGGAGTCTAATATTGGTACAAATTCCCTGGATCTTGACATTTAGTTTCAGAGTTTTAATTGACTCCAGACTCACACATCATGTGTCTCATGAAAGACAACAGTCATCTGCACGATCTCATCACCATCTGCCCCCTAAACCATCTGAAACTCTGGGGACTCCAAGGGAAAGGTAGAGAGAATTTGTCAAATCATTAGCACCCTATTTTCAGAGGCCCTCTAAAAGGTGCAAGTGGCAATATTTGCCTGAGTCTGTGATCAAGTCCCTCAGCAGCCAAGGGCATGTATTCTCCAAAGTTTATTCCAAAAAATAATTTTAAAAGCCCCTATGCTAATAATTCTGGCCTTTGCTACCCTTTCTAGTCAAGGTATTATCCCTCACCTGGCAAAACAGGGAAAATTGAAAACAAAGCACAGATAGCTGTAGTTTTCTAATATAAAAGAAAGGGAAAGAAATTGATATTAATTTAGCAAATCTAATGCTTACCGCTTGTTTTTACTGGCACAAAAGCCACACACACCTATGCACTCACATACTACAGATATAGAAAGATCTAGACATAGACACAGACATAGATGTGGATATACATTTTCCCCTTAACATAATCATTTGAGGTAGATGCAGTCATCTCATTAATAGGTGTGCAAACAGGCACAGAGCAAGACAAACCTAAAACCCCCCGTGTTCATCCTCAGCCCTCAGCTAAGTAATCATGCATCCTTAGCTATTAATTCTCCACTTCATGGTTGGAAACTATACTGTTTTTTCATTCCTGTATCCCTCTGCCTGGCAGAGAGTCTGACAATAGCACATGGTCAATGAAATTTTGTGGAATGAACAAAGAGCAGGCTATAATGTGATACCAACACAATGAGTTATAGAGACAGGCTTTATAGACAGGAGCTCAAATTTTGATGACCACCTACTATCTTCCAGACCCTCTGCTAGACAGAGATACAGGAATGAATGAAACAGATATCGTTCCTGACCATTTAATGGAAGAAGTAACAACTAAGACTATACTATTGCTTGGCTGAAGGATATGGAAGAAAGGAAAAGGCTACCATGAGGGAGATGATACAGAAGTGAGAGAAGGGATGGGTGGGTGCTATCGGGCCCTGAATTACATATCAGAGTTTGGGAAATCCTATTTCTCAGGAGGTCATTCCGACCTGTTGTCACACCAACTACCTTGAATGTTATGCTCAAGATTTTGCTTCCTTTGGGACACAAATATACACATGCATACATCAGATATTGCATTTCCTAGGGTCTTGGGTCACTGGATTTAGCAAATGAAAATGCGGGATTTCCAATTAAATTTGAATTTCAGATAAACAAATTTTTAGTATAAGTATGTCTTAATATATGAGACATACTTACATTAAAAAATTATATGCCTTAATATATGAGACATACATATATTATTTGTTTATCTGAAATTCAAAACTGGTTGGATGTATTTTGTTTTGGGAATCATTCAATAATTTTAAAGTGAAATAGAATAAAATGCAGGCTTTATGAAATATAGATTGTAGGCCTCAGTTTTACTGAGTGTTAATTAGATGTGTTAATTTTTGAGAAGAGCTAACTTTCAAAGATGAGAACAGTATCTTCCCAACCTCTTTGTCATGGTTAATCCATGAAGACCACAGAACACCAAGTCTAGTATGTAAAAAGCACTCAATATCAATATGGTTGTTTACTTAATTTCATTATTGCTGGTGGTGTCCTCATTAACTGATTCATTACACTAATATCTAGTGAACCTTTCTGTTTTCTAGGCACTGTGCTAAAGGTTTTTACATACATCATCTCTCTCAATCCTTCTAGCATCTCTGGGAGGAAAACATTATTTTCTTGAGATTACAGATGAGAAAACTGAGGCTGAGTCATACCCCATCTTGTTCAAGGTGAGAGAATCCAGATTTCAACCTAATTCAAGCCCTGTAATAAACACAAACAGAGTGTTTGGGTTTTTATTCAAAACCTCATCATAAAGAAAGGGAAATGAATTCAATGAATTAGCTAATTCTAATTAAGCGGCACTAAATATATCTAGCATATTTTCACAGTAAGGTGGTCTTTGCGGTATATGGTTGCTTGTGACAGGTCACCCACTTACCTTCTCTGTAGACCTAAATAAAGCCAGGCAGTGGAAGGAGGGGCAGAATGCTGCAGAAAGAACAAAGGAGCTTTGACATAAAGATGGCACATTTGTTAGAATAAACAGGAGCTAAAGTCAACAACGCATTCCAGGCCTCAGTGTGCTCTAGAGTCCCAAGACCAGAAAGAGGATAAACAGAAGGAATAAAAGACAGTTGTCATCCAATAGCGTTGCCCTTAGGTGCAGGAAGCGGACACCACCCCCAGGCGTAAACGGACTCCAGTTCTCTGGCACGTCCTTTAAGCTCCTTGCCCTCCAGTGTGATATTGATCCAGCAGCTAAACGTGAAAGGAGCTTAAAGAGGGACAGACAAAGTCTGTGAAGTCCTGGGTTGTTTATTCAGTATCTGAGTTTCTGGACTGGGAGAACATGTTGCATGGGGCAGGAGACACAGCTGCAACAGCCTGCAAAGCTGTTCTGAGTAAGTGTGGATAATAAAAATAACAACAAAATCTACATCCCCAGTGTATAATTTCCAAAGCTCCCTGTAGTGTAAGTATGATATTCATAATTACACTCATTTTGCTGCCGAGGTCCCATAAGACCTCAGCAGTTGGTTATGCAACTCCCCCAAAGTTTCACAGAAGCACATCGACAGGAGAGCCATAGACAGAAGACAGGTACAGAGAGGTGCTGGATGTCAGGCCGTTTGGTCTAGTCCCCTGCCCAAAGTGTCAAAGGTCTTATAAAGAACAATCGCATGCATCTGACTGTCTTTATTTTCTGTTACCTCTCTCCTTATTACAGAAGAGCCTACCCAAGGCCAATTTCTCCACTGATGCACCCAAAGTCCATACTTTTGCTCCAAATATTAACTCTCCCGGCATTATCCATTGTGCCTTTGCTATTTGACCATCCCCATCAGCATATAAACATGCTGCTATATTTACAATCACACACACACACACACACACACACACACAGAGTGGTGAACTTTCTCTGACCCCCTATCTTCCTCCAGTTCTGCCCTACTTACCTATTCCTCTAATATAGAAAAGATGGGTCTCCGTATGGATATAGGATTAGATAGATAGATATGTGACAAAACAAATCTATTAAAAGGTTAATGATAGAATGTAAGTAGTGTGTATGTGGGTATCCACTGTGTACTTCTTTCTTTCAAGCTTTCTGCATGTTTGAAATTTTTCTAAGTAAAATATTGGGGGAAAAGCTGTCTCTATTTCCTCTCACCCTTTTCTTTCTATTCTCTCCAGAAACTACTCCAATATGTCTTTCATCCCCATTTCTTGTCAGAGTCTCCAATGACTTTTGTGTTGCTAACACAGTGGTCACTCTCCCAACCCTCATACTGATACATGGGCAGGCATATGACACAGGGAGTCACTTCCTTCTCCACTCAACTGCATTCAACTTCTGGGAGGTCACTCTGTCTTGATCTCCCTCCTAGATCATGCCCTTACCTCCCCCAACATCTAGACTATAGTGAGCCACAGCACTCATTCCCAGACCCCCTTTCTATTCACACTCCCATGCTGAGCTCACCCAGTCTCATGACCTTAAATGTATCTTTGCAGATGACCTCCAAATATGTATCTTTAACCCAGACCTCTTCCCTGAACTCTGAACTCTTATATCTAACTGCCTCTTCTACATCCTCACTTCAAGGTCTAACAGGTATCCCAATCTTAAGATGTCCAAAGTCAAACTCCTTGTTTTATACCAGCACCTCCACCCTCACCCAAATCTACTTATCCCCACAGAGACCTCCACGTAAATATGTCCAAACTGGCCTGCTGGAAGATGGTAGGCCATGCAGAAGAAAACCAAGGCACCAGAAGGACATCCTGCCAACTGCAAGATGTTTGAGTCAGACCATTCTGTCAGCCAGTCACCAGCCAGCCAACCAGCTAATGACAGATGCATGCATAGGCTTCAGAAAGATCAGCTGAGTTATACCAGACTAGAAGAACCAGCCAACCTGCAGAAGTACGAGAGCAATAAAAGGTTGTTTTCTTAAGCCACTAATATTTAGGGTGGTTTGTTTCTTAAAAAAAAAAAAAAAAAATTGAAGAACACCTAAAATATTCTAGAAAGTATGTTTAATTTTAAGGTGAAAGAGTCACTCTTAAAGAAAGATAATTACCTAATTCTTTAAATGCATGCATTGGGACCTGGCCTTGTCATAGTTCCTTGAATATTTATAAGGGAATATATCCCTTATTTCCTTGAATATAGGCTTTTAAACTGCCCCCATTTTCTCCCCCAGGAAACTTCTCATGGTAGAACAGCTTCTTCCAACTATCTTGAAAACTCTTGCTTAGGGCTTTTTGCATACTCTAAGTTGTTGAGATGTCTGAGTTGATACATTCCTTTCTTACATAAACTTCAGACAAGGAAAAGAGACAGATCTACACAAATGTGCCCTCTGTTTTCTTGTTTAATGATGCCATGTGATATCTCCTGGATTACAGATCTGATTAGTGTGGCTCACGTGGCTAACACCCCTCTATTGTGTATTGATTCACTTTTGAGATGGGATCAAAGTATGCTGAATTATTAAAGGCTTAATTTTTGGCTCCAGGTTGGATACAAATATGTTTTCAAAGTGCGTTATATTTTTAAAATTCTTCCAGAAACTTCATTAGGAAGCCACTGAAATCTAACAATTTTGGATTTGATCTGTCAGAGTAGCCTGAAGATGCAGCAACTACATAGGCCCCAGATCCTGGCCCAGAGCAGTTAAACTTAACAAAATCTTGCTAGCGAATCAGCAGCCTGCTCTGATTGCTAGAGTAAAATTAACAATTCTCAAGTGCTTAGAAAAATCCTGAAGATAGCTATGTCCACTTCTTTTTCATCTTATTTGCTAACCTCCCTCCTATCACACTCGGCTCTCATGGAAGGAGCCAGGCCTGTGGGAACCCCTGCTTGAACTCCCCCCAGCTAGCCTCAAGTACATGATTCTCACCTGTGCCCCCAAACTTCCCTGTATGACACCTGGTTAATTCTTAATATATGGCCTTGCCATTGTAAGTTTATCAGCAAGTACCAAGTCTTATTTACATCTGCACACCCTATACCCAGCAAGGGGTTCTGCACAACATGGGTGCTCCAAATAGGCTTTGATTGAATGAAATCAACAGATTCATGTGTCATTATCAAATATAGATCTCCCCCAAGAAACTTGTGAACGGATGAAAATGATACAAGTGTTTGTTACCGTCATCATCATCATCATCACTCACCTCATTTCAATAGCTGTGTTTCCTGGATTTAATTTGTTTCCCCAATCTTCGTTATCTAGTTAGCAGTGGGAGGCTGGGCAGAAATCCAGGCCTCCTGGCTCAAGTCTGTTCATCTTCCTTCATAACATTTTTACCACCATTAGCCTGACGGAGACCTGCAGCGGTCAACATAGCAAGAGCACAGAGAGGATTCTGGGATCGCACAGCCAGGCCATGGCCCCAAGTAATGCGTGAGAAGAAAGTTATCACTCAGAAAACAATTACCCTGTCCCATGGCCGGGTGCAGTGGCTGATGCCTATAATCCCAGCACTTTGGGAGACTGAGGCTGACAGATCACTTGAGGCCAGGAGTTCAAGACCAGTCTGGCCAACATGGCAAAACCCCGTCTCTACTAAAAAAATACAAAAATTAGCCCAGCATGGTGTCTCACGCCTGTAATCCCAGCTACTTGGGAGGCTGAAGCACAAATCCCTTGAACCTGTGAGGCGGAGGTTGCAGGGAGCCAAGATGGCACCACCGCACTCCAGCCTAGGCCACAGAACAAGACTCTGCCTCAAAAAAAAAAAAAATTTCCCTGTCCCATCACTCTGCTCATCACTCTATTATTTTACCTTTTTAAAATTCTCACAAGAACATTGTGAGGCAGGTAATCATTTTTCGGATGAGGAAATAATGGCAGTGAATTTTCTAGGGCAGGCAGTGAATCAGTGGCTTGACCGTGCAACACCATTCAGCTAACTCACCATCCTAGATGTCTAAGGATGTCTCTACCCAGCTCAAGAAGACTTTCTCAAAGCCCTACTTCCAGGCACAATAGAAAACATGATATCTATTTACAAGGCCAACATTACTGGAGGCTGAGGAAAGAAGAGGCTGGTATTGGGAAAAACAAACAAAAACAGACCAAAAAAAAAAAAAAAAAAACTTCAGTTTTTAAGACCAAGCAGTTCTTCAAAACAAAAGGGAAACTAAAGTAGATATATTTCGTGAATATGAATCTGTCATTATTCAAAGTGTCTGAGCCCTTTAACCTGAGAAGGTGTGTGACTCTGCTCCCGGACCCAGCATTTCACAGACAAACACCTGGAGAGTGTGGCTGACATGGGAGGAAGACATCTCCTCAAGGTGGCATGGGGTATCCAAATATTGCATGGAATATAGTTATACTAAAAATTATTTTTCATTTAGCTGAAATTACAATGTAACCTAGTATCCTGTATTTTTATGTACTAAATCTGGCAACCCTACATGGGCATCTTTTTGACAGTGAGGACGCTCTACCAGAAGATGGGTTCTCCTGTGTCATTGATCAGAACTGAGACCCATGCCCATGCTGGCTCCAAACTTCAGCAAGGGAAGCGGAGCCTGCATAGATGACTTGGATCACTATGGATCATCCCTTTGGGCCTCCTGGAGAACATGGACATGAGATAAAACGAAGGGCTTGGGAGACATAGAAGGGGAAATGGGAGTTGGAAAGGCAGTCAGTCCCATTACCATCATTATTACAGGGGCTCCAGAGCTGACACCCTCCTTTCCAGCCCATGTATTCTTAGTTCTTGGTCTGACCTTGCTATGGAGGGAGTTGGATACATGACGTGGGATGACCTCCAGCCTGCATTTCTCTTTACTTCTTGGCATGTCCTTCAGCAGCGACTGCTTCACATCCTCCACGTTTTTCAGGACAATGCCTCAATGGTCCTGCTGTGGAAGGAAAGCTGCTCTGCAGGAGTCAGAAGACATTATTCTGAGTGGTGGATTCAGCTCTGGATCACATATACCCATGGGCAAGCAAGCTTGGCTTTCAAGTCCTCTCTCAACTCCCGTGCAAAAGGGAGTGTTCAGTGTAAAGAACTTAAAGTCCCTTTTCACTCTGGTTATCTTTTAGCAGAGTCACCTCTTGGCTCTTCCTACCTGAATCAAGCTTTGACATTGCTTAGGAGCCTCTCATTTTTTCTGATTTTTTAAATCAAAGTTCTAAAAAATGTCAAATATATCCTGGGCACTGTTCAGTAGGCATTGCTGATAAAAGATGCACAAAGTGTGCTGAGCACACAGTCCAAGAGAAGTGACAGACATACAAACAGCCAAGTACCACTCAGTGTGGGGCATGCCGCTGCGGAATTATAGAGGACATACTGGAGGATCTCTGAAAAAGGAGGGAGCGAATTTCTCTATCCCAGGGAGCCCGGGAGGAGCTCAGAGAGGAGGTGATTCCTGAGCTAGGTCTTTAAAGGTGAGCAGGGTTTCACCAGTCAGCGAAGAGCCTGGTGTGTTAGGGGAGCAAAGGGAGGCTCCATGTGGACAGAAAGAAGGTTTTGATAATGAAGAGAGGTAAAGGGCCTACTTGCCTAACCACAGGGACAAAAGAGCAGGATGGGCTGAGCATGGTGGCTCATGCCTGTAATCCCAGCAGTTTGGGAGGCCGAGGTGGGCAGATCACCTGAGGTCAGGAGTTCGAGACCAGCCTGGCCAACATGGTAAAACCCCATCTCTACTAAAAATACAAAAATTAGCAGGGTGTGGTGGTGCAGGCCTGTAATCCCAGCTACTCGGGAGGCTGAGGCAGGAGAATCACTTGAACCCAGGAGGGGGAGGTTACAGTGAGCCAAGGTTGTGCCACTACACTCCAGCCTGGCAGACAAGAGTGAAACTCTGTCTCAAAGAAAAGAAAAGAAAAGAAAAGACAAAGACAAAGAAAAAAGAGAAAACAACAACAAAAAGTAGCAGATGCATCCAGCGAGTTTTGTGTACACCTAGAAGACAATTATTTTTAATGCATTAATTCTTAAAAGGCCTTTGCTGGCAGCATTAATTCTCTTAGGTAATACTGAAGCTTCTTAACAAATAGCATTGCCAGCAATGCATTTCATAGTGATGTGACTCAGTATCCTAGAACAGTGCTTAAACACAGTGAGAATGTGTCAACCCATACACACTTAATAATTCATTCACAATTTGGATCCCAGCAGAATGGCTGAGCTCCACAAGCAGCATTCACCCTGCCTTTCTATCTCATAGTTTTATAACATTGTCAGCCTAAATGAGGTGCCTAGAAGGACAAGTGGTGGTTTTCAGGTTGAAAATCAGTGTCCATTCCTTCCCATGGGAAGCTGACATCTCATTTTTTAAGGGTGACATGCCATTACAAAGACGCATTGAAAGGTGAAAATTCAAGCACGCTCTTGAACATCCTAAGTGGCACACGAGCTATAAAGAAACTCTCATTAGGTGTAATGACTCTTCTACCTTGAAATGGAGGGGAAGGACATACGCTACAAGAAAATAGAACACATGTTGGGTAAATATAAGCACGCTCTCAAAGAAACCAGAACAGACAAGGTTTCATTCCCTTTACATCTACAATAAAGCAAGCCAAAATGTGGAGCCATATGTAGATGAGCTTAGCTTTAGTTAGGAGCTTTCTTTCAAGAATGACCATGGCACAGTGCAAAAAGTACCTACATTGGGGGGAGGAGGGCATTCTGATTTTTAGCAAGTGCCATTTAGTTATCAATGTCATCATCATTGGCAGGGTCTGGGAATGACATTCATCTGAGCAAGCCGAGAGATTTCTTTGAAAAAGTCTCCCCAAGTGAAGGGGCTTTATAATCTCCACACTGAGGTCAGGAAACTGAGAAAGATGGCAAGACATCTTACCCAAGGTTACACAGCTAGAGCGTGATTGCACCTCAGTAAGACCAGGTATCCCTGAAACCAGATGGAGCATCTTTCCATGGAAACCTAGAAAAAGTAACTAATTTTCTCAAGTTCACCAGACCCTGGAGGGGTTGCAACTTGATCCAGGTACCCCATTTTTCTGGTTGAGTTCAGATTCTGCCCTTTCGGTTTGCTGGGAATAGCTCCCTCTCTTAAACCTTCTGACCATTTTAAACTTTTGGTCAACTTTCCTTCAACAACTTTAGTCTCTGGTATTTCTGCTTTCTATGTGAAAGGGAGTAACTTGATAACCTTTAAAATCCTTCTTTAGAGAAAAAAGAAATAGCCATTTATATTCCTGCTGCAATCCTCGTGGCTCTGCCTGCCTCTGAACTGGTTTTCCTAGCTCCCTGCTCCTTAGGCTTTGTTAACAACCTCTCTTTGAGCTTAGGGTGAAGAATGGTAATTCAGCTATTCACATGGGCTGCTGCAGGCAAGCCTGAAAGGTGTCCAGAGAGCCAGCAGGCACGGGCCATGCTTTCAATGGAAAAGGGCAAGAGTCAAGAGTCATTTCCCCAGGTGGTATGTATGTGAGTGTGAGAGAGATGAGAGAGAGAGAGAGAGAGAGAGAGAGAAGACAGATTATGGGAGGGGCAGGAAAACATCAATATATGTCCTTCCAAAATAAATTTAACTTCTAGGCAGAATCTTAGTTTCCAAATAGGCTTATGGAATCTTCACTTTTTCCTATTTCAAAGCTTCCTGTTGCATCCAGCATTTCTAGAAACACTCCTTTGTAGAACAGCAGCACTGTAAGAACAAAGGGGCACCATAAAATAGAAATTGGGACACAACACATTCTTTTCCAAACAGCAATATATCAAAGGCTTGGTTCATCATCCCATGAGGGGAGAGACTCCTAAGGTTAGGCATGGTTTGAGTATTCCCTTCCCGCCTGCATGCTATGATCTGAGAAAATATAAAAACCCAGCACAGAATTTCTAGCACTCTGAATGTACAAGGAAGACTAAGACCAAAACTCCAAGAGTCGTCCCTGTGGGTGGCTGGCATGTCAGAACTCAGTGACCCCATGTTCTGACTCTAGCTTTTTATTTTCCCTTTGGGGCAACCCAATTTGCTTCCCATTGACACCATTACAACAGACTCTAGGCTGTGGTGTCTTGTTTTCTATTTAAGATCTCTGTCCAGGCATTCATCTCTTCCTTTGTTCCTTTTCATATAGTTAAGACAGCCTGTCTTTTCCAGAAGACTTTTTGAACCCTAAAAGACGAAAAATGGAACATAAACTCAGTGAACATAAAGGCCATTAAGGTGAGCATGGATCTGGTGGGGAAGGGAATCTGTTTTCACCTGCATGTTTCTCTCTTGTGAAACTCCTTTAAGCAGTGGCACAAAAGAAGACCTCATGCCAAGTTCCAACTTGAAGCCCATCAGTTAAAACTTGGATGCATAATGTATAGATACCATGGAATATTATTCAGCCTTGAAAAAGGAAGGAAATTCTGATACATTCTACAACATGGATGAACCTTGAGGACATTATGCTGAGCAAAAATAAGGCAGTCAGAAAAATACAAATACTATGTGATTCCACTTAAATGAGGTACTTAGAGCAGTCAAATTCATAGAGACAGAGAGGAGAATGATGGTTGCTAGGGGCTGGTAGAGAGGGAGAAATTGGGAATTACTATCGAATAGGTACAGTTTCACTGACGTCACTTTAAAACGATTATGGGTTAACCATCTTAACACTGAAAAAGTGGCTAAGATTGTAAATTTTATCCTGTATGTATTTTACCACAATTAATTTTTTTTGATTCAAAATGTTGAGTGTATTTCAACAGTGATTTTGAGTTTTCAGCCTGGTTCCATTGCCTTCACTGATGTTGGAATCTTCAGAGCCCACCAATAGGTATCTAAACTACAAGTTATTTTCTCGACCTTGTTAGAGACAAATGAGATTCTACATTAAATGATTTGAACTGATTTTTTAAAACTAACTCTTATGTTTAAACAACCAAACTCACTATTCCAGTGACTCTTTGCCATTCAAATTAACAATTGGCCAGGCACGGTGGCTCATGCCTGTAATCCCAGCACTTTGGGAGGCTGAGGCAGGTGGATCACCTGAGGTCAGGAGTTCGAGACCAGACTGGCCAATGTGGTGAAACTCCGACTCTACTAAAAATACAAAAATTAGCCGGGTGTGGTGGCGGGTGCCTGTAATTCCAGCTACTCGGGAGGCTGAGGCAGGAGAATTGCTTGAACCCGGGAGGCAGAGGTTGCAGTGAGCTGAGATAGCGCCATTACACTCCAGCTTGGGCAAAAAGAGCAAAATTCGGTCAAAAAAAAAAAAAAAAAAAAAGAATTAAGGGTGCCTGTCAGGGTAAGCACAGAACAGAACTGAGGCACTGTGGCATGAATGACTTTCAAGAAGGTAACACCAAATGAATAGCTGGAAAGGAAGATCTGCCTTCCTTTCTATTAGTTAATTATCTTGTCCATTTGTTTTTGTAGTCATTTAATAAATAATATTTTGCTTATCGACCTTTTTTAAAATCCTGGAACAGTAAGAGAGATACTTTCATTTCTTCATCCAGTTTCAAAGCCTGGGGGATAAAAGACATGCATGCACAACTAAGTAATCAGCTTTAGATTCTGCTGACATTTATTAAGCTCCTACAGTAGGCTAGGAAACAGGCATATGAAACTACATGGCCATACGTTTCTAATTTAATTCTATTTCCTAACCAAACTGGATCAAAAGTCTATTGTTTTTCCTACATCCTCAACAACTCATTTAATTCCTGTATTTATCTATGTTTCGAAACACCCACCCTGGTCATCCCTTATCCTGTCTCATCAAAATTATTACTCTTGCTCTGTTGCAGCCACACATTTCTGTGGAGTTTCATGAGCAGATTATAGGGAAGAGATCTGGATGTCATCATGATCAGTAGATGACTGCTCAAGAATACAGATACTGAGACCACAGGAGGGGTGAGGAGAGAGCCTTGAAGATCCCCAGAACCCAAAGAAGTGGGCAGAGAAATAGAAGGACCAGAAGAGACAGGAGGGAACTACCAAATTTAAAGGACAAGACTCTGGAGCAGAAAATGATGGTCAACAGCATCTAATGTTGCCAAGTAAGATGAGACGTAATGAGTCCTTCAGATGCGATGCTTGGGAGGTTCCTTGGATTTTAGAAAATCATTGCCTTAGAGTTGGGGTGGTAAAAGTGATAATGACACGTAAGTTGAATGCAGCACAATGAAGCAAATAAATGTGGATAATTCTCTTAAGACAATTGACCAGGAAATGAATGAGACATCTCAAGGAAGAGTAGTCCCAAAGGGAGATGAATGGATCCAAGGTTTGGAGGTGCTTCTTGTGGTATCTGTTGTTGAAAGTGACTTTTATAAATGGAGTAATTTTGAGAGAGAGCAAGAGAGAGGAAAAGAAAGAGTGAATGAGAATGAGGATAAATTCAAGACTCAGGAATTAAAAATGTGATCTGAGGAGGGAAGATTCCTAGGGTGGTGATGGGTGAAAGCCAGAACCAGGAACATACCAAATAGGAGAAAAAATCCTTTTACATAGAAAAAGTGCACCAGGCTCAATTCTGCTTCTTCCACAGAGCCCTCCATCTAGACCTCAGCTCACCTGATGCCAGTCCCTTTTCTCACTGTTGCAGGGTCATGTGCAGGATGTGTGCAGAGCCATTATTTGTAGAGAACAAGAACAGAGAGATGATGCTCTGCCTGGCTCAGAAACAACTTCTGCATGAACTCCTCTTTGGAGGCCTGGGTGTGTTGAAACAGTTCACTCCAGCATGGACAGCAGACGCTCCAGCCCCACCTATGTCTGCCACTCTCTGAGTCCCCTTCTGTGCTTCTCTCCTTCCCATTTAACCTCACACTCTCATATCTCTTGTGCATTTCTCCTCCTAAGGACAGAGACACTGGGTCATTCTGTAATGTGCTGGAAAAATCCACAGTCCTTAATAAAAAAGGAAGGCAGAACCTTTCTTCCCCACAGCAGGGGTAGCTGAGCGGTGCTTGGCCAGGCACAGAGAAGGCCATCTCTTTATCCCCTCCCCTTCCCTTGTCCCCCAGGGGGTACGTTCCTGAAAGCACTAATGGTTCTTAAGTTCAGGCAGTGGCCAGCTGTGAAGTGAGGCTCCATTCTTCAAAGAAGTCAGCAGCCACCTGCTCTGCAGGAGACAGGGGAGAAATCGAACCCTCAACTAGAGAGACAGTGGGTGGTACAGTCTGGCTGCTGGCTGCAGCTACCTGCCCCCCATCCCTGCAGCTGGGACTGATGGACTCGACCGAGAGGTTCAGCCCAGTCCCTGGAAGAAGAGCTGGCCCCTCCCAGAGGGCATGACTTCCTACTTATCAACCTAGAACTTCACCACTGTCATTGACCCTGATCCTAAGGCTCCTCCTGAGAACTCAGTTTCTTCCTCATGCCAATGACAACTGCCACCTCTTGTCCTAGATAACTGAGTCCCCAGACATCTGCCTACCTAGAGATAAAGCCCTTTCTCTCCCTTGACTTCACTGTCCCCTGTGTAGGAAATGCATCCCACCCCTACTCATTGGCCCCATTCAGGAGTCCCTGTTCCTGCTGCCTCAGTTCCCCAGTCCAAGTCACAGACAGCAGTCTCCTCCTGCAGTCTCCTTGCCTGGCAACCTGCCCTGACACCACCCTAACAGCGAGGGGGCCTCCCAAAGCTGACTGCTCACCTGAGCTCCACCACCCATGACCAGGCTTCCTGATTCCTCAGGTACCTCAATGGTCCTGTCCACAGGGTGGCTGGGAGGCTGCAGTGAGATGGAGAGGTAGAGCAGTGCCTCGACGCCCGCACTGTCCATGGTCGGGCCCATTGTTGTTGCTGGTGTTTTGCTCTTGTTGAGGGCAGATTTGGCAGCCGTGTGTCCCTTGCCCCCAGCTCCCACTTCAATCCCAGAGTGCACAACGTGCCCCTAAGACATTGCCCAGCTGGAGACAGGCAGACAAGCCTAGATTTGAGTCCAGACAGACTTAAGTTTGAATCTGACTTAGAGCAAAATCACTTAACCCCCTGGAGCCTCCGTTTGTTCCTCTATAAAACCTCTCCTGTGGGTTTCATGGGACAATGAAACGAGATGACATAGGAAACACACCTGGCACTTGTAGGTACTGAAAAGAGCCCTGTGCTCCTGCCTGTCCTGTCTTCTGGAAAAGTAGGCGGGGCCACCCGGCTTTGATCCAAGACCACCCCGGGGATTTCCCCAGGAAAAGACTTCAGATGCTTTCCCCAAAGGGAGCCACACATGCCGGCAACACAGCCCAGTCTGCCTCCTTCACAGGCCTGGGGATGTGTTTGATGTAATCAACAATCGCCCATGCCTGTGAGCTGAATCCCCACACGCAGGCTCACTTCCGACAACGTGCATATGTTCCTCCAAATTAAATGGGAGCCTGGGGAGCAAATGACTTTTGCCAGGATGTGGGGTCAAGAACTGCCCTCCTGTTCTCCTACAATGGGTTATTTACAACTGTGTGTTTCTCCCAGTGCTGCTTGTCAGCTGCTAATAGCATCCTATTAAGGAAGAACTGAAGGAAGGACAGCAGAGGGCAGGGACTGAGAGGAAGTGCAGGGTGGTGTGGAAGAATTCAGGCTCTGAGATCTGACTGCTGGGGCTTGATTTCCAGCTTACTAGTTTGAGACTCTGGGCAAGTAACTTTCTCTCTTTTGAGCCTCTATTTCTTCATCTGTAAAATGGGCATTATAACATTACGAGAGACGGCAATGCAGCAAAGTGAATGGCATGGTGCTGACATTGCACAATGCTGAGCAACATTACAATTTACTGGAGTTGAATGAGCAGTACATGAGCTCTGGGGTGATCTGTAATGGAAACGGAGGGAAGGCAATGGCAAGAGAAAGCACCTACTCTGTGCTACTTTTACATATGCTGTTGTATTTAACCCTCAAAACAAGCCAAAGATGTGGGTACATTATTGCCATTCTTTTTTGCCTCCCGAGATGGAGACTTGCTCTGTCACCCAGGCTGGAGTGCAGGGATGCGATCTCGGCTCACTGCAACCTCCACCTCCTGGGTTCAAGTGATTCTCCTGCCTCAGCCTCCCGAGTAGCTGGGATTACAGGCACACACTACCACACTGGCTAAGTTTTTGTATTTTTAGTAAAGACAGAGTTTCACCATGTTGGCCAGGCTGGTCTCAAACTTCTGACCTCATGATCCTCTTGCATCGGCCTTCCAAAGTGCTGGGATTATAGGTGTGAACCACCGCTCCCAACCATTATTGCCATTCTAATGGAGATGACTGAAAGGCTCAGAGAGATTAAGTGACAGATTGAAATCTCCATCAATAGCGAGGGATGTGCAGCCACATGCTCATCCAGAGCACCTCTTTTTGCCAGCATACTGGGGATGCTGCAGGAGGACTGGGAATTTGCACGTGGGCTGGACTGCTGCCTGGACAACCTTCAAAGGAGACAGGAAATGAGAAAACGGGGCTGACTCACTGAGTCAGGACACCCATCCAGGATAAACCTGGAAGCCTCATGAGCAGGCCTTCAGGCAGTTCCTCATTCCCACAGCCCACTGCTTGGAGCAGACAACAGCAAGGGAAGCCATCTGGAGGTTAGGTAGATGCAGCTAGGTCTGCCAGAAGGATCCAGATCAAAAAGCCTGCACATTCCACCTCAGCCCTCTTCCAGAGTCTAGCCAAGTCTCCAGCCCTTCCTGCATTCCATTCCCTGTGCCTGGAACACTCTTGACTTCCTTTGGTTTGGCCAGTTCCTACCTGTACTGCAGGTTTCTTTTTTTTTTTTTTTTTTTTTTTTTTTTTGAGGCGGAGTCTCACTCTGTCGCCCGGACTGGAGTGCAGTGGCCGGATCTCAGCTCACTGCAAGCTCCGCCTCCCGGGTTTAGCCATTCTCCTGCCTCAGCCTCCCGAGTAGCTGGGACTGCAGGTTTCTTGTGTAACATGCACTTCCCTGAATCCTTACTGGAATATCCAATGTGGATGAAATACTTGGTCCTGGGCTCTCAGAACGTCCTGCATTCTGCCTGTCCTAGAGACCTACTCTCTATCTGATTGGCTGCCTTCTGCCCAGGCTCTAAGCTCCAAGGGGACAAGGACTGTGTCTGTTTTGCTACCATACAGTGTTGTTAATATCAGTGTCCAATGATTTCATCATTAAAGGAGATGACGTGTGAAATCCTCAGGACACCGCATGATGACATGCACATGGGTAAGGAGTGGTGATGGAGGTGGGCCAGCTGCAGTCCTTTGCAGTATTGTAGGATATAAGCTGTTGATGGACATGCTTCTGAACTGATTCATTTATTTGTGCATTTTTGGCACCAGGCACTGCTATACACAAAAAATCCAACAAGTGCCAGGTGATACCACAAGTGGCAGGTGATTCGCTGGTGGGACAGGGTGTCCTGGGAACTCAAAGGCAAAGTGTGGATCATTTTATCTGGAACCAGCAGGAAAGGCTTGTCTGAAAAATAAGAAGGTGGGACTTTCTGGACATTGGAGAATCATTATAAAAGAAGGACAGGGGAGCAGTTAGTGAAATTTAAAGCAGTTCAGTTCAAGAATTGTAGCGTATTCACACATTTTACGAAAGCCTCGAGAACACTGACATCTTGACCGTGGAGAAAGTGCGGAGGGATGGACTCAAAACTTCATCCCTGCCCTGTTTCCTTCTTGGTTGGGAGTTTAGGTTGGGCTGTGCCGTAACCTCTGCCTAATGTTTAAATCCCGAGTTTGGGTGAGTATTGTTATCACTGACAGTTTCTGAGATAAACGCAGCCTTCTGCTTCCTGCTGTGGCTGAAACATGACAAATAGAGACCTTCCTTGGGGAGGGGATTGCTTCACGGGACCCCTCCCAGGCTGAGACTGTCTTCCTCAAACTGCCCATCTACCCCCAGAATACCCTTCCTTCTTCTTCAGGTATGATTTTTAAAATGACCAGACTTTGAGCTAAAAATACAAATGCTTTATGTTCCTCCATGGGGGGAAAAATAAGACAAGAGAATCTATGAAAGTAACAAGGAATTTCACCCTTCAGTGGACTTTAGAATGGATATTTTAGACTCAGCCATCCATAAACATTGGGTAATATCATACTCTTATAGTGCAGAATGAATTCCACAGAACGGGCCACAAATCTGCATTAGACCAGCAAGGGGGGCTTTCTGCAAGCGTTTAAAGATCTAAGGGCTGACTGGCATCCTCTGTGCCCAGGTAAACAGATTTCACAGCCAAGAGCCTATCCACCAAACAGCACCAACCCTGAGTGACATTCTGCTGGGCCTGTGCAGTGGGGAGAACACAGGCCATTAGCTAGGGCAGCTGGAGTCAGCTGGGGACTTAGAGCTGAAATCCTGCTCATGTCAGACCCTGCTTGTGACCTGCCCTGGATCCCAGCGACTACATGGCTTACAAGGCCCTGGGTGACCTAGTACCAGCTGCTGCCTGTGCATGATCCTACCACCCCCCTTCCATTCTCATCCCAACTCAGGGATTGCGGCATCCTGTCCCCCTCCCTTCATCCTCCAGAAACCCCGGGATACCTCACTGGCCATTTGCTGGACCTGGCTCAGTCATTCGCCAGGCTTTCGGTACTGAGCTTCATCATCACACCCTCCAGGAAGCTCCCTTGATCCCCAGTATGGATTAGCTGCCTTTTCTGCAGTGACATGTTGATTCCAGGCAATAAATGCCAAGCCTTTCACATGCTCAGTGCCACCTTTCTCTCCAACCTCGTCCTGGCCCAGGCATCTTCCCCTGCTGCATTAGCCAAGCTCCCCGATACACACTCACATCGGGCTTCTGCCAAACTGGTGAGTCCCTCTTCCCTGAGCCTGCCAAGATCCTTCTCTTGTCTGAGCCACTGTCCCTGCAGCACCCCACGGGACATCCTTACCTTTGTCAAACTGAATTAAAGAGTTAAAGCCTCCTCCTCAGCCTCCTTCAAAAACCAGCTCAAATATCACTTCTTCCCAGAAGCCTCCCCTGACCAGGACCTGCAAAACTGTTCTCCCCTCTACCTGTGCCCCTTGGCCCCTGGTGCCCCTCACATCTCCTCCTTGCCCCAGCAGCAGTTTGCCCCGAAGCATGTACCCAAGTGAATGAATAAGCATCTAGCTCAGCTGGGCCTAAACCACCCTTAATATCCCTGGTATCTGCATAGCTCCCAACACACGGAAACTTAGCACACTCTGAAATGAACAATAAAATAAAAGGGCTTTCTTCTCCTGTTTTTATGAGTTGTAACTTTATCAAGAAGAAGAGGCCTGCTCTGGCTGAAGGTACCATAGCCTTTACTTCTACCCTACACTCTCTTCAGGAGCACATGTCTTCAGTGATCAAAGAGCAAGGCAAATACTGCCCCCAATTGATTGCGTCCAAATGCAACCATCTCCTGCCATTTTGGATTTGGGAAAAGGAGGTACACTACATTTCCTAAAGCCAGCATCATGGTAGATTTGCAGTATCTACCAAGCCCCCCTGCTGATTGTTCTACATTCCTTATCTCTTCTACGCCTCACAACAACCTGATGAGCTAAGTTCAATTGCTCTCATCTACAGAGCAGGAAACAGACAATGAGAGTTTAGGTCTCTGCCTGGCGAGGTAAGGAGAATGCTAGATCATCAAGCTGGCTTGCAGGCTCTGAGCTCCAGCAGCCTGGGTCCAGAGCTGGAGCTCGGGACTGCCACGCTATCCCCACCTCTCTCCATTGGGATTTCTTCGGCACGTATTTGGATTCTGTTGGAGCTCAGAGAGATTGCACAGCCTGTACACACTTTAGATCAACTTGTCAGCGGCAGGGCTCGTTCACAACAGATCGTTTTCATCCCTCCTCCCGACTCATGTGGCTGACAGAGTGGCATATTGGATTTCCAAAGGCATCTTTCATTGGAAAAAATATTTTCTTTTGATCACCCTCTCTCTTCCCAAAGTTGCAAAGGCGGGAGATCAAGTTGCCAACTGGAATTCCATTCATCAAGGAGATAAACATCAGCTATCTACTTCCCCAATGCCACCATCAAAGAGCACATTTCAGCTGGTTGGCAGCTGGTGGCAGGACAAGGAGGCCTGGGACTGAGACTGGGGGGCCTGGGTTTGAATCCAGTCTCTGCTACTGCCCTGCCATGTGACCTTCGGCGAGCCACATCTCCTCTTTTGGCCTTTGTTTCTCCGTCTGGAAAGCAAATGTGGGTTCCATGAACAACTCAGTTGACTGAATAAATGAACTGATGAATGAATGAATGAACGATACAGTACAACCAGCCATTTTCCTGCTCTAAGAAACTATGACTCTAAAATATTTTTCTAAAGCAGAGCTCATTCTCTTAGCTAAGCCAGAACCCCAATCATCTGCAGTAGGACCGGCATCTCAGTTTCACATTATACCCACGATCTCTCTTTAATTCAGAGGGTGATTTAAAGCACCAGGACTTTAGACCTAAAGAGCAATGTGAGGTCTGTGAATGTTAAGCCTCTCCTTTTTCTCTTCCCATTTAAACCCAGCTCCAACTCCATTCACCCACAGGCAGCCAGCATGGTGCAAGGGGCTTTCTGCAGCCGGGGCAGTTGACTTGAGCACAGATGACCTCTCAAGGTCTCTCCTGGCTCCAGATCCTCTTGTTCAATAATAGCCCCTGTGAATAATAGATCTGCTCCCCGACACTGTGCATGATAAAGTGACCTGATACAAAGTCCTATTAAGATAAATCACATTTAAGTTTAGGAAATTATATGTTTGAATCCTGTAATTTAATGTCACTGTGACGCCTGAGAGGAAGGAGAGAGAACTCAATTAGAGCCTAATTAGACCAGGCGACTCAGGAGGCCTCGGTTGGCTGTCTGCCTCTGCTGAAGGGAACTTAAGCAAAGCAATCCAAAATTCCTGCCCCTCTGCCTTAGTTTCCCCACCTTAAGATGGGGATAGTCTTTGTGAGGGAAGTAAAGGATCTTGAATAAGACAAAAAAGGTGCCAGGCACAGTGGCTCATACCTGTAATCCCAGTACTTTGGGAGGCCAAGGCAGGCGGATCACCTAAGGTCAGGAGTAGGAGACCAGCCTGGCCAACATGGCGAAACCCCAATCCAAGCCGGGTGCGGTGGCTCACACCTGTAATCCCAGCACTTTGGGAGGCCGAGGCGGGCAGATCACAAGGTCAGGAGATCGAGACCCTCCTGGCTAACACGGTGAAACCACGTCTCTACTAAAAAAATGCAAAGAATTGGCCGGGTGAGGTGGCAGGTGCCTGTGGTCCCAGCTACTCGGGAGGCTGAGGCAGGAGAATGGCGTGAACCCAGGAGGTGGAGCTTGCAGTGAGCAAGACCGCACCACTGCACTCCAACCTGGGTGACAGAGCAAGATCCCGTCTCAAAAAAAATAAAATAAAATAAAAATCCAAAAATTAGCCGGGTATGGTGGCATGTGCAGGTAATCCCAGCTACTAGAGAGGCTAAGGTAGGGAGAATTGCTTGAACCTGGGAAGCGGAGGTTGCAGTGAGCCAAGATCACACCGCTCCACTTCACTCTAGCCTGGGAGACAGAGCCAGACTCCATCTCAAAAACAAAAAACAAAAAACAAAAAACAAAAAAAACAAAGACATAAAAGGAAGCCAAGTAGCTAACAAAATGTCCAAAAGCCCCAGTTCAGTGGGCTCTAGCTCCTTTATGTCTTCCCTAACCCTACTGGCTTCTGCTGGGGTCCATGGGTGGGCTTCAGAGGGTCTGTGAACTCTGCACCACAAAATGCAAAATCTATGTGGGAGTTATGTTTACAGACGGGTAGATCCCTCGGAGTTGCGTCAGATGTTCAGAGGTAGGCAGAGCTAAAAATGCTACAAACTACTGCTTCTCTCAATCCTCCCCTTCAGCAGAAACTATTCTAACATCTCTCCTTCTCCAACCAACAGCCTTTACCTCTCTCGCTTCTGGACTGCTTTGCTCCTTTCTGTTGTGGCCCTTCTTGCTAAAATGGCTGGTCATTGTCACCATCCTACTTCCTCCCTCCTCAAAATCCT
This sequence comes from Piliocolobus tephrosceles, assembly GCF_002776525.5. NCBI lineage: Eukaryota > Metazoa > Chordata > Mammalia > Primates > Cercopithecidae > Piliocolobus > Piliocolobus tephrosceles. Next base: position 50,462,759 of record NC_045450.1, read on the forward strand.
GTCATCACCACCATCCCCCTAAAACTCCCTTCCCAGAGTAACTATTGGCCTTCTAAGACCCACCTGTTTTTCTTGGCATCTTTCCAGCATCAGCCCCTGTTTGCAACTGCATTGAATCCCTGACCCCTTTAGCTCTTGTAATCCATGATACTGCCCTTCCAGATGACTGCCAGGCAAGCACTCCGTGCACCTCTCCTGGGCTCAGTCCTTTTCCTGCCCCACTCATATGGCATGGTGTTCCCAGGCCACCCCTCCAGCCCCTCCAGACTGAGGGTGCTCATGTTTAATGCCCACTTGGAGTTCTTCTTGATGACTCAGACCCATGTATGCAACTACCTCCTGGATTTCACAGAGACCCCTGAAATTCAACATTCAAGAACAAACTCGGTCATTTCCTACTCTATCTCATGTAGCTGAAATAAGTATAAACCTAGTTGCTATAGCAGGAAATTTTCTCTTGAACTTCTCCCTCCATCCCTGATATCCACCCCACATTCTGAGACTTGGGAGATTTCCTGCTGAGTGGAGGTGACTGCAGAGAGGAAAAGTCTATCAGGGCAATCGTGAGGTCAAGGTGCCCTTGGAGAAGTAATGCTTTGGAGGGAACTCTATATTTGAGTGGAGGTTCCACAATGCACAATGAACACAAAAGGGTGTGAGGGGATGGGGTTGTTTAGGTCACAGGAAGGACATGAGAGCTGTGGGACCAAGAAGACTTGCCCTTTAAGTGGTGGTGGTGATAAGTAGGGCCAAGGGCAGACTGGGATGTATGTGGAGAAGGATTTAGATGGGACAAATTGAAGTCCGGTGTCAAAGTGGAATATGGGTGCAAGGTGTCTGTTGAGCTGCCACGGTGGCATTGCTCCACCCTCAACAATCCCCCACCCCTGGTTTCCTGCCAAAGTCTAAATCTCAGTGGGTGAGCTAGTGGTGGGATGAGAAAATGACACTCGTCAAGGGATGCAATCCCATAATAGCACAGCAACCACCAGAGCTTGAAGAAGGGCCCTTTGGGACAGAGCGTAGGCAGAAGGCAGTGGCAGGGGAGGAATGACAGGAACAGGACAGAGTTTCTTGATCTATACTAGTTAATATCTGTTGAAGAAGGTCTTCCTTTATGACTGCATTGACCAGATGATGATGAGATAATGGTTACTGTGATAAAAAATAATCAAAGGAGAAGACTTCTTTACATAGCACTTGCTTAGGCTCAGTGTAGCTTTAAGTTTTAATAACTTCAGAGAGATAAATGCTATAAATAAACAAAAACAGTATTTGAAATTATGTTTCTTTTTTTTTACGTTTATTTGATTCTGTGAATTTTAAAAAACAAGTCTTTAAATCTTTTTCCGCCCCTCTGACTGAACACAGCAAATATTGACTGAAACAAAAAGAATTCTTTTTTTTTTTTTTTTTTTTTTTTTGAGGTAGATTTTCGCTCTTATCGCTCAGGCTGAAGTGCAATGGCACAATCTTGGCTCACTGCAACTTCTGCCTCCCGGGTTCAAGCTATTCTCCTGCCTCAGTCTCCCAAGTAGTTGGCATTATAGGCACGTGCCACCACACCCGGAGATTTTTTTTTTTTTTTGTATTTTTAATAGAGATGGGGTTTCACCCTGTCGGTCAGGCTGGTTTCAAACTCCTGACCTCAGCTGACCCACCTGCCTCGGCCTCCCAAAGTGCTGGGATTACAGGCGTGAGCCACTGTGCACAGAGTGAAACAAAAATTAAAATGAAAAATGTATAAATGCACAAAACTAAAGATTTTTAGGAAAGGGAAATCCTTCAGCTTTTGAAGGATGTGTTTTTGTTAAGTGTGTAGCATGGGTGCTTCTGAAATTATCAAAAATCAAAATTACACTCAAGCTTTGGGAATGGTTTTTATTTTTAAAAAATCATAATATTCAGTCTTCACGATAGCTACTTAAAGGTCGGTATTACCATCAACCTCTTTTACAGACACAAATCCAGAGTTTGAATGAGGTTAGGAGACCTGCCAAGGTTGCTCAGGGAGGGATTGTGGAGCTGAGTTATCGCCTCTTGTGACCAAAATGTAATGCAGTCTAAGGAGAGATTTGGGAATGATGCCTGCAGCTCACGGGCTGGCCAAGTAAGTTGCCTTATAAAATAGTGAGGAGTCTTTCCGACAGAACACGCGTGGACAGAATGCAAACCAGAGGAAAGCAGCAAGCTGGCCTGGGGGAAGATTATCTCACAGAGGACCCCTCCAGGGTGCAGCCAGAGAGAGACAGTGTGGGCCAGGATGGGAGGGGACGGAGCCGGATTGTTTATCTTTGTCCATATGGGCCGCTGGTGATGTTTACCCAGACTGCATGGAGCTCTTTGGGTTGGCTTTAACTGGGGGTATGTAGACCAGATGGGAAAGGATGAAGGGAGGGTACAAAGAAACCCAAAGGGAGATCTGGGCATTGCAGGAGCACAAATGGATGAGAAATGTGAGACCGGGTGAGATGCAAGCTATGCGTAGCTGCTCAAATATTAATCAACAATATATTTTAATGACATAAAACACCAGTGAGCATTTGAAGAAACATGAAGGGCTTTGGATACTTGAATAATGGCATTGTCACTTCGAGACTGTATGGTCTCATCTTTGGCAAGAGCTACAGCAAAACCCTAAGCAAATAGTCAGGGTGCTGGGCGTGAGCTTTGGAGTGTGAGTCAGCAGTGGCTCAGCAGATTCCTCATAATAACAAAGCATCTGCTTCTCCCAAAGTCACCTGGTTTCTTAGGATCATAGCACATCTGCAAAGCCCATGGCTAAATGGCCTCTTCTGTCGGTACAGGGTCAGGCCTGGGCTCAGAAAGCCCCATGGAGCTCTGCTCATACATTAGCTGCTGTGTGACCTTGGGCTCAGGACAGAACTACTAGAACTCAGTTTTGAAATCTGTAACGTGGGATGACTCTTAAGTTCATGGTAAATGTCAAGGAGATAGGAGTGGTAGAGCCCACACAGGCCCAGGCACCCGGTGAGCTGGGGCAAACCAGCTACAGAACATTATCACTGCTCCCAACTATTGCTCATCTGCCCACTTGGGGTTAGGGCTCAAAAAGAACAATGAGGCTTCCAGCCACACAGCTCGCCGTAGGTGGGCTGGCCTGAGCCCAGGTCTCAGAGAGTCAGGCCAGTTGTTTTTCCCTCAGCTGTAAGCAGACTTCTCCCAGAAGGACCAGCCAGCCCTGGGTTGAGCAGAGGAGACTTGGCTTATTCCTTGTACGATCTGGGAGGATTACTCCTCGTCTTAGGAAGATAAAAAGGCATGAAACGCCTTTAGTAGACTATTTACTATTTACTAGACTCATGGTACAGTAAGGCTCTTAACATCGAGATGAACAGAAACAAGATTCAGGGGCTGCCTTTGAAAGCCGACCCAAGACAGCAAGCATGGCCACAGGTAATTAGAAGAAAGACAGACGTCACCCTTTACACACCCACAGTGTTCAGAGGGCTTTTATCCGTAATGCTTATGTCCTCCAGGAAGAAGCCCTGAGGAGAGGCTAAGAGCTCTAAGTTCATCACACAGAATCACTAGGCCCCTCAGTGGCCACTGTGAGATAAGCACGCCAAGACTGGCTGTGCCGAATTCCCAGGGCCTCATCTGTGCTCTACAGAGCCCCTCTCTGTGGCGATTATCAGGTCAGAGAGACACAAAGACCCCAGCCCAGGGCACCTGAAAGCCATTTCCAGTCTCACCTTCCTGATAGGAGAAAGTGAGTGAGCAGCACACCTGGGAGGAAAGGAACAGCAGATCAGGGAGGCTCCTGGCTTCTGGCCTCCATTTCCACACCAGAAAGCCTGAGGAAGCAATGATCATTGCCTTATAGGCAGGGCCAACATGGACAATTGCTCAAGCAGTGCACTGCACAACTCCTGGAGGTGCCACATGTGCCAGGCACCCCTGGAGCTGAACAATGTTTGACCTGTCGAACAGTAGTTCAACCAATCTCAGTAAGAATCTCATTAGATTTTGTTAAACCACTTTGGAAAAAGTCAAAAACTGTGCAAAGATTAGCCATCATCACAATAGTTACCAAAAAAAGTTTTATAATGACCCTCTCTACACTGATCATCTCTTTGTGGAGCCTTAACCTCTATGGCACTTTCTCTACTGTCCAATTAGCAATAGTAACAAGAAAAAACACACATGATATTTAAACACAAATACTAATTCCTGCCCCCCAAGACTCTTCTGTTATAATTCAGTATTTTCAAATTTCCATGTATATGTGAATCATCTGATTTTTTTAAAAAATGGGATTCTGATGAAGAGAGGTAGATTTAGGGAGTAGGAGAGAAGAGGGGTGCTGAGATGCTACATTTCTGACAGGTGCCATGGGCCTTGCTATGGTGAGGCAGATGCTACTGCTCTGTGGACCACACTTGGAGAAGAAAGCCTATGACTCCCACAGCACCTAATGTTAACATAAGGAATGTTTTTCCTTAGTTTTTTGAGGACCAGCTAGAAATGATGGGCCACAAACTAAAGCCTGCAGCCCAAATCCAGCCTGCCGCCTCATTTCGTAAATAAAATTTTATCAGAACACAGGCACATCTACTATTTACATATTGTCTCTGGCTGTTTTGTTGCTGTCATAACAGGGTCAAGTGGTTGTGACAGAGACTGTGTTGTCTACAAAGATGGAAATATTTACTGCCTAGTCCTTTAAGAAGAGGTTAGATGACCAAGCAGTTAAGGTGAGACCAACTTGTACTGAGCGGGGGTAGGGATCAGAGGGGGAAAGACAGGAGAGAGAAACACATTGAATCTGAAATCAAACACACTTCATCACATGGCGCTTTCAACCTCAACACCCTACCAGCTGACTTTCCTCTTGGCTATCAGGGAGGCTTCATTTCTGAGGAGAGTTCATTGGTTTGTTTGTTTTAATTTGTACAGATTTAGAGGGTAAAACTTCAGTTTCTTACATGGCTATATTGAATAGTGGTGCGGTCTGGGATTTTAGTGTAGCAATCACTCAAATAGTGTACCTTGTACCTATTAAGTAATTTCTCATCCCTCATTCCCATCCCACCCTTCTGAGTCTCCAATGTCCATTATTCCACAGTGTGTGTTCCTGTGTACACATTATTTAAAGCGAAAACGTGTAGTATTTGGTTTTCTAGGTTATTTCACTTAAAATAGTGGTCTCCAGGTCCATCCCTGTTATTGCAAAATACATGACTTCATTCTTTTACGGCTGAATAGTGTTTCGTTTTGTGTCTGCGCACGTGTGTGTGTGTACCACATTTTCTTTATCCAATCATCTGTTGATGGACACTCAGATTGATTCCACATCTTTGCTATTGTGAATAGTGCTATGATACACATATCAGTGCAAGTATCTTTTTAATATAATGATTTATTTTCCATTGGGTAGATACCCAGTAGTGGGGTTGCTGAATCAAATGGTAGTTCCATGTTTAGCTCTTTGAGAAATCTCCATACTGTTTTCCAGAGAGTTTTACTAATTGTGCTAATTTACATTTCCACCAACAATGTATAAGGGTTTTCTTTTCTCTGCATTTTCACCAACATTTGTTACACTTTGACTTCTTAATACTAGTCATTCTGACTGGTGTAAGATGGTATCTCATTGTGTTTTAATTTGCTTTTCCCTGATTATTAGTGATATTGAGCATGTTTTCATATGCTTGTTGGCGATTTGTATGTCTTCTTTTGAATAAAGGTCTGTTCCTGTCTTTTGCCCACTTTTTAACGAGGTTATTTGTGTTTTGTTGTTGAGTTGTTTAAGTTTCTTGTAGATTCTGGAGAGCTTATTTTGGTTAGTCATCTTTACAGCGAGATGGTCGATTAGACCTCCTTAGGTTTCCCTGTTGTCAGAAAAAACAGATATATTCCAGAAAGCCATGTAGAGTCCCTCTCGGCCTCCAATATAGAGATGTGGCATAATTGGCAGAAGCCAGCATCTTCACAGGAAACATGATAGGATTCAGATTATTCAGTCCAAGATGTTCTGAGAAATGCAGCTGGCCCAAGCTGAGTCCAGAGATGAGGCCAAGAAGCCCCTCAGAGATCCAGTTCATTCTGACACCTGGCTACCAACTGAAAGATCCACTGTTGAGAAGTTGGCCATCAATAACTAGAAAAACCACTTGTGGTTATTTCAGTATTCCTAACACACATGGGGTATGTTTTTTTGTTTTTTTTGTTTTGTTTTTTGACCCTGTAGACTCCCAGAGCCAGGCTATAAGTTAAAGATCATCCACTCTGCTCCCACTCTGCTCCCAACTATCAACAACGGTTGCCTCAACCATGATTTCGACCAGGTGATTTCAGCCTCCGCTTGAACACTTCTTATAATGAGGAGCTCACTACCTGTCTTAATCTGTTTGTGGGGATATGAAAGAACACTTGAGACTGGGTCATTTATGAAGAAAAGAGGTTTATTTAGCTTACAGTTCTGCAGGCTGACAAGATCAGGGGCGCGGCCCTGGCTCCTGGCTTTTGTGCTGCATCACAGCATGGTAGAGAGGGTCAAAAGGGAAGCAAACCCATGCAAAAAGCGGGGGAAATCTGAGGGCCATCCTTGTTGTGTAACCTACTCTTGTGGGAGCTAGTCCATTCCCAGAGAACTAATCCAGTCCCACGAGCATGAACTCAATACCATGAGAACAGCACTCAGCCCTGCAGCAGGAATCCATACCCTATGATCAAAACACCTCCCACCAGGCCCCACCTTCCAACACCACCACACTAGGGATCACATTTCTACATGAGTTCTGGTGGCGACAAACAAACCATATCTGAACCATAACATTCCTGCACACACAAATGCTTGTGTGACTCCATTTACAACACAATTCCTCTTTGAACTGAGTTCAAACCTGCTTCCATGCAGTGTCCATCCACTGGTCCAAGCGCCATGTTACAGAGTCAAAAAAAAATGAGTCTAACCCTTGCCATCCCCCACAGAACCTCACATCTCTTTTCTGGGGTGACTTTGGATAGGCTGCTTTATCTCTTCGGGCCCGTTTTCTCACATGAAAACTGGGGAGGTCCCAACTGGACACATAGAATGGTTGTGGGGGTCAAAGAGGTAGGGATAGCCAAACTTTCATCCCCAGGATCTCATATAATGCTCATGCCAGCTCTGTGAAGTGGAAGTTGGTTATTCTCATTTTTAACATAAGGCAACTGAAGTTCCGAAGGGGAAGCAGCTCGGCTGATGAGGGCAGGGGAAGGCTTCAAACCCAAGCACATCTAAAGCAAACTCAGTGCTCTGTAGAGCTCATCATTTGCCTCTTATGAAAGTAGGGGACCAATTTTGAGACAAAAGAGCCCTCAGATTTCTCAAATTCTGGACCTGGAAATTCCAGAAGGAACCCCTGAAAGCTGGAAATAAATCAGGTCAATCCCAAACTCCCTTTGTTTAGAAAAACGAAATGTTTTTATCAACTTCTTCAACAGGAAATCTGATTTCCATCCTTGTTGCCACTTTATCATTTCCTCCCAGCTGTTATCAAGATCACAGCTTCAAAGATGGTTAAATGTTTGTCACATTTAATATTCTTGTTCCCATTTTTCACATACGGGAAGCTGGCTGGTGCTCATTGGAAATGCTGGGCTGAAAACGCAGCTGCTTGTGCAACTGTGTGCAGGGGCGGAAGTCCAGAGAGCTGCCCAGATGTCTGCCTTGGTGACGGTGGCATCAGATGGGGTCTTCAAGCCCTTGGGGACAGGACCAGGACATACAAGAGCTGAGGCTGGATACCAGGAGACAGGGAGTCACAGAGCCCTCCTGTGCATGCATCTCCCTAGTGTTCTGTCTGCCTAGCTCTTGCCACACACCACCCTTCTTTGTGAAGCCATCAGCATCTCTCACCTGAGTATATCAAGCTCTTCCTTCACACCAGTGTCTGTGGCTGCAAGTCGACCCTCTGCAAACTTTTCCCACCCTCTCCACACAGCCACTAGAGTGATTTTTCAAAACCCCAAATCTGATCATGTTACATCCGTGATCAAATACCTTCAGTATGTCCCCACTGTCCTCTCCGGATAAATTTCAGACTCAATAACACATCTCAGTAAGGTCTGCTCTGCTTGACTTCTGCCTCCTCTGAAGCCTCACCCATTACCATGGCCCCTGCTGCCTAAGCTCCAGCCTCTGAGGTCTCACTTCTGCTCCTCTGCCTGAAACCCTCTTTCCAACTCTCCAAAATGGCAGATTAGAGATGGTCACAAATTCATTGTCATTTCTCCATCAACAGGTAGGAATATGTGTCCCCTCCCCTTGAATCCGGACAGGCTCTGTGACCAGTGGGGTTCAGGGGACATAACACTCTGGTGGTTTGTGGCCCTCGGGCCTTAAGAGACTAGCAGCTACCATCTTTCTCTTTCTCTCTTTCTCTCTCTCTCTCTGTGCCTGGAGCTGCCATATAAGAAGCCTGACTGCTTTGCTAAAGAGATAAGAGAGGACATGAAGAGAGTCCCTCAGACTACTTAGAAAAAGAGCCCAGCCTCTCAAGAGTCCCAAGGCAATATGCCCAAATGACCGCAGTTGACAACTGCCACACATAGACCAGAAGAATAACCCAGCTGAATCCAATCCAAACTCCTAGCCCAAAGAATTGTGAGAAATAACAACATCATTGTTGTTTTAAACTACTAAGTTTGGCAGCTAGTTATGTAGTAACAGACCACCTGACCCCTTTTTCTTCCTAATTTTGGGTAACTAACTCATATGCATCTTTTGGCTGAGATGTCATTTCCTCTGGAAAACCTTTTCTGATGACACAAGGCCATTCTTGTTGCCCATAGAAATCTGTACCTCTCCCATCTCAATGTGCCTGGTTGCTAGCTTCTCTCTCCCACTATCTTTGGAAGTCCCCAGAGGGCAGAGTACCATGCTGGTCTGCCTAGCATTGTATCTTCACCAGGAAGCACAGTCATTGCTCAATAAACATTTTCCAAATGAGTGGCCAAATGAACAGATAGATGAAATCACCTGGGACAACTAAAAGGGATTCTAATTAATGGTAAGAGTTAAGCCAAGGACAGGAAACGAGTTTCTAAAACAGTCCCACCAAGTAGGGTTAAATAACTCTCTGTGGTGATTGTGAAGGAAGATGCATACATTATGTCCGGTTTGAGGAGGTAAACTATGCAACCACTAAACGTCAATCAACATCTCAATATGTGAAAATCAATTATGTGATGAGGCAATTGCCAGCTCCTCACCCCTGACACCACCCCCTCCCCCAGACACTTACATCCACCTGAACACAAAGCCTAATTTATTTGTTCATTCTTTATTTCATGCATTCATTTTCTCAAGAAGCATTTGTCAAGTGTCTCCTACATACCAGATACTTTGTCAGTTGCTGGAGATATAAAGCCAAAAGACACAAGATCACAGGGTCCATGACAGACAGATGGGGAGCACCAGAACAGACTTGGTGTCAATCAGGGAAGGCCGTCACCAGCAGGTGATGAGAGATGAGTTTTCAAGAAAGATAAGCATTACTGAGAGGAGTTGGGTAGGAGGAAGGAGCTGCCGGGAGCTGCATCCTTTGCCCCTGAGTCACTAAGGATCACAATGCTCATGGCTGATAATTATGAAATTAAAAGCAGTAGGGGATTGGGGATTTTAGGAAAAGAAGGTATCCTCAGTGGTGGTACAGGAGCAGAGGCATCTTAGAAAAGAGAAAGAAACAGAGGCAAAGCCCTCCTGGGCGCAGTGCCTGCAGCGTGGTGGAATACTGAGACCTGTTAAAGAGAGGGAAAAGAAAACTTTAAAAGCTGGAGGCAAGACTCAGAGCGAAGGCTTAATTAAGGAAGCAGGCATTTTAGGTTCACACAAATAAGCAAACAGAATCCCCTTGGCCCCTCCTGATCATTGGCAAGTAATTGCTTTAAAGCTGTGGTTTGCTCTGCTTGGACGATCCTTAAATATGTGTTGATAAAAGTAATGAAGATACAAGTGAGTGGAGAGCAGGCTGCTCTCTGACAGTCCAGTGCCTCACTTGTCCTTGGCTACGTGACCTGAACAGGTCACCGTCTACCTGCTGGGTCTCTGATTCCCTCCCCTACCCACCCCAGGATACTCAAGGGTAGGGAAATTGGGGGGGTCATTAAATCAGATGGGTCCTGAGTCTCCTCCGGTCTGGGAAGTGCTGGACCCAGTTTGATATAGCGGCACAAACTTTCTTTTTGAGTGAGACCCTTTGGACTTCATATCTCACCATCATCATTTGCTACCTGCATGACCTTTGGCACAGCAAGGGAGCACTCTGAACCTTGTTTTTCCTTACCTTAAAGTGGAAGTTTTAATGCCACTCCCTAATTCCATGGGAATTAGGAAACACAAGGTCCAAAGTATCAGGACCCAGAAAAGTTAATCACGTTCTCCACAGGAGAGTGACTGATGTCCACTACGGGGAGTTGCCCAAACCAACCATCGGCACTGTGGTCTCAAGGAGGCAGAGTAGTACACTCACAAAATGACCAGGTGCTGATACTCACTGCTCCGGTTCCTGGAAGATTCTTCCTCCCTGTCTTCTGTTTGCATAACTAATAATCCCTTCTGGCCCTTCATAAGACAGCTTGGGAGCTGCTTCCTCTTGGATGTTGCCCCACAGTCCCCAGGACAAGGGTTGATTCTCCTGCTCTCATTAGGCCCATCAGGATGTATCATAACTACCTGTCACCCCATCCTCCCTCCCCACCACTCCTAGGTCTGGAAACTCTGAAGACAGGGATCCGTGCCTGTTTCCTTCACTGATGGATCCCCCACTGGAGATCTGGCACATTGTAGCAACTCCATGACTGCTATTTTAACGCATTTTTTACTCACTCCAACGCTATTTACTCCTGCACTGCCACTAGCTAACTGCATGACCCTAGGCAAAGCAAACCAGATATCTTTCTAGTATCATCTCTAAAATGGGCTCACTAGTACCTATAATATTTAACCAGCAGGTATTTCTACTGGCTGCTCCTACTGCCTAGAACACCCTTACTTCCCATATTCCCCTTTCTTCACACTGCTAATCGCTTCTCACTCTTGACACCATTGTTTGGGAGCCTCTTCCTCTGAGGTGCTGCCTGTCCTAGCTTTGTAGGACATTCGTCATCTGATAGACCACTCAAATACCACTAAGAGAAAAAGATACTTCCAAATAACCTTGACCCAATGTTTTTAATCTCTTGGAATTTTAAAAGCTCTTTTAGACTTAATTGGCATAGATTTTACTCACAGGTTACTCTTGGGCATGTATTCTAAAAATTTATAAATTAATTAAATTGGTTGAAGTATTCCTACTTTCTTTATATTCAGAGTCACTTTTCAATGCCAAATAATCAAATATTTTTCCAAACAATACAAACTTCTGTGTCATCAAGATTATTTGTGATGCAGCATTTCTTAAAATAATCCTTAAAAGAACCAAAAAGTTGTATTTTCTTGGTGATTAATCTGGCTTTGCAATTATGTAGTGCATGTCTACTATTGATGTCTGCTTTTGGAATATTGCTATTTTGAAATACTTCTGATTCACAACCTCTGCCACCCTGTCTCCACAATCGTTTGATTCCTAGAGACTAAAAATAAAAAAATAAAAAATAAAAACTGTGCTATTGTTTCTAGGATTTTCTCTCAAGCTGCTGACACCCATTCTGTGAGTTTTGACATGGGTTCATGCAAAGACAATGATGAGTACATCATAACACCGCATGGCCAACAGTAATTATAAGACAACATCAATTATAAGGCTCAGTCTAATTTTGAGATATTAATGAATGAAAAACTGTGCATCTTGAAATTGATGAATGATAGTACTTTATGGAATTGTTCTTAGAATGAAAGCATGACTTTCTTGAAAAGCCTCTAGGGTAGTACCTTGCACATGGTGGAAACTAGAATTATGGTTTTGGTTTTTTGCTTTTTTTTTTTCTTTCCTTTTTCTTTTCTCCCAGCCTATAAATGTTGCCTCTGATAGTGAGTCTCCTGACTACAATGAGTGGCTGATGGATGGGAAGGGGGGTTCCAATACACAGAATGAGCATCTAATGGGGAATGGGAAAAAACTAGAGGCCATATGAAGCCCTGTGTTTCTCAGTATACATCTACAGTGACCATATAACTTATCATCCAAACCAGGACAATTTTGGGAATAAAAGAAGTTGCTTTTAATAATTTAACTGGAATCAGGGACATAAACTGGGGCCAACCCAGATGAGCCAGGATGTATAACAACCTATAAAAGTCCATCTTCCATCTAGCAAGTACAACTGCAATCAGATGCAAATTTCTCTATGCTTAGACTTGGAGTGTCTTGGTCCAAAACCAGGAAGGCCATGAGATAAATGATGGGCATGCAGGTACTCTTGGCTCCCATCACAAGAAGGCTTAACACTATATTCCAAAATAGGTTAAAGTTCGATGCCACTGTATTGTGGGAGATGCTCCCCCTCCTCAGCTGTTATTTATGGTGCAGAGAAAAGGAACCACATTGATGATGGATCTGCTTTTATCAGATAAAAATGGGAGGAACAGTGAAAGACCATGGTGAGATATTGTGCAGGATTTCAGTAGGACACTTTAAAAATATGTATTAGAGAAAATGAATTTTTCACTGGCTAAAACGTATCCATTTACAGATGGAGCATCCATATATTTATGAGTGTTTTAGCCCTCAAAATAGTAACCCAGGACAGAATAACAAACAGTCTCTTAACAGCCCTAATTTATCAGGCTCAGCAGTTTAAGAAAAATAAATAAAAAGAAACAGGAATGCAAGGGGCGGGGTGGGGGGGAGGGGCGGGGAAATGAAAGCTGGAATCTGAAATACTGGATGTGGTACGGCCCAAAAGGTTATTCCAAGTCTGTCTTAAGAGAATGCATCCTTAGTCCAGAGAAAGCCTTTTTGAAAGTGGCTTTAAAAGCATCTGAGCCTGGACCTGAGTGGGGAAAGGTAAGGTAAACAAAGCAGCCTGGCCGGGCACGGTGGTTCACGCTTATAATGACAGCACTTTGGGAGGCTGAGGCGGGCAGATCACCTAACATCAGGAGTTCAAGACCAGCATGGCCAACATGGTAAAACCCTGTCTCTACTAAAAATACAAAATTAGCTGGGCATGGTGGTGCGTGCCTGTAATCTCAGCTACTTGGGTGGATGAGGCAGGAGAATCGCTTGAACCCAGGAGGCGGAGGTTGCAGTGAGCTGAGATCATGCCATTGCACTCCAGCCTGGGCAACAAGAGTAAAACTCCATCTCAAAAACAAAAAACAAACAAACAAAAAAGCAGCTTAACCCTTGTGAAGATTTATTTGACTCGGTTAAACATTATTCTGGGTGTTTCTGGATGAGATTAACATTTGAACTGGTAGACTGAGTAGAGCAGCTTATCCTCTGGAATGGGGGTGGGCTGGAATGGAACAAAAAGCTGAGTAAGGGAGAAGTCACTCTCTCTGCCTGAGTGTCTTCAAGCTGGGACATTTGTCTCCTCCTGCCTTTGGACTTGGACTCAAACTGGAACTCTTCCGTCAGCTGTCTTGGCTTTCTAGCTTGCTGATTGTAGATCCTAGGTTTCTCAGTCTACATAGTCACATGAGCCAAATTCCTTATAATAAATCTATATTTGGGAGATCTTTCTCTCTCTCTTTTTGGGATATCTATCTTTCTGAGAAAGAGAGAGAAAGAAAGATCTCCTATTGGCTCTGTCTCTCTAGAGAACCCAGACTAATACATATTTTAGTACGAGAAATAGTTCTAGAGGAAGAGAATTTTTAAGTATGTGAGTTTTCTGAATTGGATCTGGGGTTTCTAGAATTGGTTCTCTAATCTAATTAGATTTCAAGATTCTAATGGCTCTATTTCTAGTAGCAAAGAGAGCATGAATAGTCCATAGAATGATCCGGCAATAGAGGTACACAAAATATTTCACCAGTGTGACCCTGTAACACCATCATCCTTTTATGAATGAAGGCCTTTGCTTTCACTTTTTCACCTTCATTTCTTTGAATTTGAGGACTCCAAATCCCAGTCTCATAAGTATTTTCTTCATTCTCCTGTCCCTCTCCTTGTCTGATGTCTTCCGTGACCAGAAACTGATTTATATCAGCAGCACTGGTCTGATCATTGCCTTTCTCTGGGACACAAAGATGCCACACAGTAGAAAGAACACAGAAGTTGGAGATAGATGGACATGGGTTGAAATCTCACTTCTGACACTTTTTGCTGTGTGACCCATGGCAAGTTATTGGACCTCTCTGAGTCTTGGTTTACCTTTCCAAGAAATTGGGTTGTTTACGAGGCCACCAACCCCATCCTCATATAACTTTCACTCATTATTAGAAATTTCTTTTTAACAACGGGCTGAAGTCTTCCTTCCTATAAGCTCCGCCACCAACTAAAAATATGACTCACGGTGTTTCAACTCATGATTTCAGCCTAACGAAAAACATTATTTGCAATGTAAGTATTAGTTTCCTTAATATATAAATGCTCCTAAGAAATGAATATCAAAAACATAGCCCAATTAAAATAACAATAATAATATTAGTCAAATGTCATGATCAAGAAGTGGACAAAAGTAGAAACAAAAATGACCAACCAAAAATGAATATTTACAAAAAGATGATAACCTAAATGGAAAATTAAAGAAATTGAAATTAAAACAGTGCATGTGAAATTTTAAAAGGTCAAAACATAGTTGTTCACGGGGATGGGGAGACTTTGAAATTAGTAAAACTTTTCTAGATGGCAGTTTAGAATATCTATCTTAAATATGTAGAAACATTCTGACTCTGAAATTTCACTCAAGAAACTTATCTCAAGGATGATATTTTTAAAGTGCACAAAGATTTCTGTATAATGATGTTTATCATGTTATTTAAATTTCAGAAAATGTTAAGACATTCTAAATGCCCAACAACAAGAGATGGCTGATGTAAAGAAAGATAAAATGTAATTCTTTGCAGACGTTTAATATTACGCTTTGAAAAAATGTGGTAACAGGCAAATGTGCATAAAACAATTACTAGAAGCAAATACACAGTAGTTATCTCTGGATGGTGGGATTATAGGTCATTGTTCTCTTTTATGTGAATATTTCTATATTTTGAAACTTTCATTTTCAAGGATGAAAGGAGGAAAGAACAGAAGTTGGAAGGAGAAAGGAAGATAGACCTTGGCAAAGCCAAGTTTTGCTTCCACCATGCTTCTCTGGTGAACGCCAACTCCAGTATTAGAAATAGTCACAAAAAAGAAGGCAGAATCGGATGACTGGCTCACTCACTGGCTTGCTGTGTAACTTTCTGCTCTTAAGGAACCTCCCTGCACCTTGGTTTCCTTCCTTGTCAAATAAGGATAAAAACTGCCAGCCGGGCATGCGAATTGGGTTGCCGAGATGATCAGAAGGGATACCATGCATGAAAATGCTCATAAAACTGCAAAGTGCTCTACAAGTCCTGAATGGTGTAATTATTGCCTTCGTTAGTGTGATCATTCTCTCTTACTCTATTATCCTTGGCTGGAGAGCTGCTCGTCAGACTGTGAAGTGTACTCGGTATTTCTACACACACAAAGTGAACTGCATGCGGCTTCCCAGACCTATTTGAACAGATCTGGCATCAAGAGAGAGCCAAACAGACAACGAAGATCTCTGTGGCCACATGGCAGGAGCACACGTGGTTCTGAGAGAACCAGCTTGACACTGGATGACCTAGGCCAGAATCCAACTTGCCCACGGTGTACTCAGACACCTCACTCTACCCCGCTGAGTCCCAAGCATTCATCTGTCACATACAGACAGTGATGCCAGTCCTGATTCTATCACATGATTATTTGGGAGGATACATCCACAGCATGTGTGTGAATCCTAACAACCACCAACCCATACAAATAGACCCAGCATTGAGAGCGTTATGTCATCTCAACCACGGTCCAGAAAATGCAGACACTACAGAATGCAGTTCTTGAAGTTACTAAGCAGTATGGAGCAGATAGGCTCTGTGGACAAAGTTTTCAGAATCACTGGATTTTATATCATAAAATTATTATTATATATTATTAATACATCTGTAAGACTTCTCAAAGGTTTTAATATCCTCTTATATATATAAATCTCCAAGAACTGGTTACATTTCCCAAACACCTTTGGACCATGGAACCCTCTTTTGATGAAGCATCTAGCTCATGATCCTTGGCACAAACTTGGTAAATGTTGACATGAGACAAAATTTACTGCAAAGCCAGGGCAGCTGTATCTCAATATTGTTTCTCTGCTGGCTGGCACTCCAGGGCCCTTTCATCCTAAATGAGATATGGCACCTTATTCCCTTGAAAGCAACTATTACTCTTACCCATTTATGCACATTAATACCAACATGCCTTAGCCTCTCACCTATCACCTTCACATTAATGATTTTATTTGAAATTATTCATCCATCTCTCTTTCCATTCATCCATGTTTCAGTCTGTTCATCCATACATTTATTGCTATTTAACAGACTGAAAAACTGAGGATCTGGAACATAAGGTATTTTGTCTCAAGTTAAGTAGAGCTTAGATTCCAACCTAGATAGATGTGATTCCAAAGTCGACTGTCTCTTTATTGTATCACAGCCCTCCACTTCCTCACCACTACCACTAGGCCCCATAGCCAAAACAGTCAGGAAGTCAAATAAAAAAGAAGGAGAGGAGAAGGAAGCCACGGCAAGACAACGATATCCAAGAGCGTCAGAGTCCCGGAGTAGTAGAGAGAAATCTGGCAAGTGGAGGGGAGCTGACAGTCCCCTTAACACTGAAGGTGAGAGCTGACCTTGGGAAATGATGCTAATCCCTCTGCTGTACCAGAATGATCATTAGATCTCGACCTTTGGAGCCAACAAGATTTAAGTTTAGATCTGAGATCAAAAATGTTCTAGCCACATACCATCACTGAGGCTGGTTTTCTTCTCAATAACTTCTGATAATACCAGAAGGCTTTGAGCATTCGATGAACTAATAATGTGTCCTTTATAGGCCTTAGTGAAGCTCCTGATCAAATGTTCAGTAAACGGTACCTTGTTTGATGCATTCTATCCCCAAGCTGATACTGTCTGGAGAAATACCCATTCCCACTCATTGAGTCACCATGAATGGGGGGCTCACCATAGCCAAGGTGAGCCCCCCATTTTCCAGAAAAATAAAAAGGAGGAGGAGATCAGAGTCTATTTGATCTTGTTTACATTTGTACTTCTCTTAGCAGAACTTGGTGCATTAAGAGACATTTTTAAGCACTCTGCAAAATCAGCTGAAATTTCCAAGGCTTGCCCATGTCTGAGGAAGACTGTAAAGACTGTGAATTTCTTCAGACTTGGTTGTTCTTTCCACAGAGATGAGTTTGTGGAAAGAAAGACCAAGTCTGAACAAATATTACCATGACTAATGATACCAATAACAACAATGGTAACAGCAACCACCGCTTTGACCAAAACCGTATGATATGCCTCCTTATGTTATATTTTCTCAAATCTGCTTTTTATTTGTTACTGATACCAAATCAGCAGCCTTTCTGAGGCAGCCCTGGAAGATCCTGCACATGTTTCCCTTTTGTCTCTTTGTCCATTATAAAAAAGAAGAAAGTGTTCCTTGTCATAGCTTGTCCTGCACTGCAAAGGGCACTGTACATAAAGACTGTGTTTTAGCTGAGGACACGGGGAGCAGAAAAGCTTGACTAATTATGTTACTAATCACTTGAAGCATCTTCCATGTGACAACGTAATTATGTCCGAGTAAGGTGAAATGTCTCAATTACTTAGGAAAAATAAAGGAGAAGCCCCTTCCTCACCACTCCTCCCCTTTCTGTTATCCTGGCCTCATCTTGAAACTTTCTCTAAACTCAGAGATCATTTACAAAAAATGAGGCCACAGTTCTCTCTTTCTCTCTTAAGCCATGAAGGGCCGTCTAATGTCTGTTAGATTCCTCCCCTCACCCTCCATGGCAGGATTTTGGTGAATAAATGAAGTTTGCTCAAAGGAAATAGACCTTTCAAGTGTTTACTGGCTCACTCTATTGTCCTTGGTTAAGGTTCAGTTCTCAGAGGGGTGTGACCTCCAGCAGATCTTTAAGGATGTCACAGAAGACTCAGACATGTTAAAGCAAAGAATAGTTCTTTCTTGTGGTCAGAGCCTGAACACACCAGATCTGGAGTAGACATCAGTTCTGAGATGCCTAAGATTAATCAGCCTGGTAGATGGAAGACTGACACGGAAGCAAGGAAGTCGGCAGACGTTTATAGAAAGATGTGCAGAAGGATGAGCCAGGTTAATAGAATCTTCACTCCAAGCGACTTGCACAGCTGATGGTGAAACAGCCCTCACTCTCTTTCCCTTGACCTCTTGGAACCACAGTTTCCTAAATGGTACAACAACCAGTCGGATGAGCATCTTGATACACAGTGGATGGTCTGAAGACCAGCCACATCGGCATCACCGGGAAGCTTGTTAGAACTGCAGAATCTCAGGTCCCTCCCAGACCTACTGCATTTTAGAAAGATCCCCCCACCAAGACAATTCATGTACACATTAAAGTTTGAGAAGCCCAGAAACAGTCTATATTCCTGACATACTTTCTTTTTTCCTTTCTTTAAAAGACAGTTTCAAATTAACAGGGACCACTGGTAGCCTCACATTCTGCTCCAAAATACTCACCAGCATTCTTCTCATCTTAACTATCACCCAAGAAACCACATTCTAGCCAGGTGTAGTGGTTCATGCCTATAATCTCAGCACTTTGAGAGGCCAAGGAGGGAAGATCGTTTGAGTTCAGCTATTCAAGACCAGTCTGAGCAACATAGTGAGATCTTGTCTCTATTAAAATTATAAAGAAAAGAAAGAAAAGAAAATTAGCCGGGCATAGTGGTGCAGACCTATAGTCCCAGATACTTGGGGGCCTGAGTGAGGAGGAGGATCCCTTGAGCCTGGGAGGTAGAGGCTGCTGTGGGTAGAGATTGCACCACTGCACTCCAACCGGGGGGGGGGGGAAGAGAGAGAGAGATAGAAAGAAAAAAGAAACCACATTCCCCCAGGTCCTTGCTTCCATCCATTTCTAGAAAGACTCTGACAGACCAAGTTTCCAGCAGGTATGGCAAATACATGGGAAAAAAAAAGAGAGAGATAGAAAGAAAAAAGAAACCACATTCCCCCAGGTACTTGCTTCCATCCATTTCTAGAAAGACTCTGACAGACCAAGTTTCCAGCAGGTATGGCAAATACATGTCATCTTGGATTGATTGGCTCTGCCTACCCAGAGTGCTATTTGGATAAAGGATCATGAGACAGCATCAAGGTCCAGCAGGAAAGAGTTCTGTGATCAATTAGTGATGTCTGCTATAGGTGTAGGCTGGGGATCTCAGATGTGTTCAATTATATCTTGATGAATTAACATTTTAAAAAGAGGACTCGGAGGCAGCGCAGCGAAGAGGAAAGCCCTGAGAATCAACCAACCAGAGTTGGTTGACTCCATTCTCAATTTCAGACCCTGCTTCATCTTTAAAATAAGTGTGTTGAACATGGACCACAAAAGGCCCTCCTGCCCTGAGGTTCTCTGGTCCCATGGGTCTGTGATCATATGTGTATATGTCACATCCCACATGTTCATGTTGCCGGAAGAGCAGATTTTGTTCCTATGTCACAACAATCCTAACTTCTCTTAAACCAGAGCACTCCTCTTAAATAATAATCTGGTGGTGTTTGTGGGGTAGGGAGGACAAGAGGGGAGGTTAAGAGATATGGGAGGAGAAGCTGCCAAGCACGCTGGCCTGAAACAGGGCCCCAGCCCTCTACCTCTGCCAGGCATCTGTTTCCAATGAAACTAAGGAAATTCCTGACCCACTCCTGCATGCTCTCATTGCTGCCCTGCTCTCGCCTCCACATTGGCCTCTCCCCTCTGTGGGCTCTAAGCCAAGTCCAAAATCCCCATGGGCTCTCAGAGGCCAGGAAACAAGACAAAACCTAGAGCTGTGACTCCCCTGGGGGTGGCTAGCTGCCAGCTTTGATTATCTGAGGTCGTTTAAGGGTATCTAAGAGGAAACTTTGCCCTTGAAGGGTGTATGAAGTCTGCCAGAGGTGATCCAGGACTCTAAACATGGCTGTGTGCTGAGAAGAGAATTCTGAACTGAACCAGATCTCAGTGATGTGGCTTTTCTGGAGAAATCCACCCACCTGTGTAAAAAATGAATGTTACTGCCCAATACTGCAAAACAGAAGGTGGAAATGTACCTAGAAATTCGTAAGTGAAAGGCAGTGGGTCTCAACTGGGGGTAATTTTGCTCCTCTGGGGGCAATTGGCAATGTCAGGGGACGGTTTGGGTTGTCACAAGTAGAGAGGGGGTTGTTACTGGCATCTAGTTGGCAAAGAATGGCAAGAGATGCTGATAAACACCCTATAACATACAGGGAGCCCCCCACACCAAAGAATTATCCAACCCCAAATGTCAATAGCTTGAGAAATTCTGATGGTAAGGTAAGTTTGGATGGCCAAGTACATGCCCCTAGTTTATAGATTAGGAAGCTTCAGTCCAGAGAAGGATAGAGACTTGCTTCAGGTAGCACAGTGAGCTAAATCAGGTTCTCTGGCTCCATCCACCTAGCCGTATGCTCAGGGAAGGTAGAAAAGGGAAAAAAAAAACTGTTCCCAAGAATAGGCCCAGCTCTAGTTTATAGCAAGTGACTGAAGAGAGTGAATCGAATATGGGAGTGATGAGCTTTAAATAGAGTCACCACACCCACTAGCAAAACATGTTTCAAGGATGCTTCTGGGCTCATTCAGTTGACGACTCCTTCCTCCTCATTGGTAATAAAGAAAGGAGTGGGGCCAGGTGTGGTGGCTCATGCCTGGAATCCCAGCACTATGGGAGGCTGAGGTGGGTGGATCACTTGTGATCAGGAGTTTGAGACCATCCTGGCGAAAATGGTGAAACCTCATCTCTACTAAAAATACAAAAATTAGCCGGGCATTGTGGCAGGCCCCTATAATCCCAGCTACTCGGGAGGCTGAGGCAGGGGAATTGCTTGAACCCAGGAAGGATCTTGGGAGGAAGAGGTTCCAGTGAGCCAAGATCGTGCCACTGCACTGCACCCTGGGTGACAGAGGGAAACCATGTCTCAATAAATAAATAAATAAATGCAGTAGGAAGGTGGGAACAGTGGATAAGCATTAAGCATGGAGGGAGGGAGCTGAGGGGATATCTTCCCACCTATACTTACTTTTGGCCACAAAGAAGCTCAAACAACATATTGGAGGTTGGCAGAGGAACTACCCTATTTCTTCCTCTAAAAAGTGTCTCCTGGAACACTGTTTTGAGATGTGTAGGGCACATCATTTGCTGGTCTCAGGAAGTAAGTACACTATCATTCTGCCTCCAATTTACAATCTCCATCATGAAGAGTGGAGATCTGGCCCACATTAATCCCAATTCAGAAAAGCAGTACTGAAGTCTGAAGGCTGGGTCAGAGCCATTTCCTTATGGTCTTCCTTCAAAGTTATTCTGATGACTCACCTGTCAGGACAGCAGTACCTTCCAAAACAGATGAAGCAGATGGAAGCATTGACATGAGCCTCTGTCCCATAATCTCCATTTGGTTGAGACTGTCCTTAGTCAGTCCATCAAATCTAACCAAGTATCTCATGTCATCCAAGGGGATTTTTTTAAAATCACAACCTGCCTCAGCTTTACATACACAGATGCATTGAAATGTCCATCTCTAAATGGCCCCAAATTATGTCAAGGTCAGGACTTACTCTTCAGGGACTTTCTGAAGCCTGTAGACTCAACACCTCTTAGATGGTTCTGCCAACCAAATCTTCACCACTGACATTCCTACAGCATACACAGAAGTCAGTCTCATTCTTTAAATCAATACATATTCTGATTTTAAAAGCAATTTCCTGCCGGGTGCAGTGGCTCACGCCTGTAATCCCAGCACTTGAGGAGGCCAAGGTGGGTGGATCACGAGGTCAGGAGATCAAGACCATCCTGGCTAACACGGTGAAACCCTGTCTCTACTAAAAATACAAAAAATTAGCCAGGCGCGGTGGTGGGCACCTGTAGTCCCAGCTACTTGGCAGGCTGAGGCAGGAGAATGGTGCGAACCCAGGAGGTGGAGCTTGCAGTGAGCTGAGATCACACCACCGCACTCCAGTCTGGGCAACAGAGCGAGACTCCATCTCAAAAAAAAAAAAAAAGCAATTTCCTTAAAATGCAGATTATATACACAAAAAGGTTACCTGAAATAACCCCACCAAGAAATGACCAGTGTTAAATAGCAGCATATATTCTTTCATATTTTTTCAATACATGTGTGTGCATTCATCTATATCTACCACTAGATAGCATATACAAATACAAATATTTTAAGTTTAGTCTCATTGCCTACAGAGTTTCATCATCTGTTATTTTATTAAACTATGTATCACAAGTTTCTTTTCTTGTCATTAAGTTCTTTTATATATCATTTCTCCATGGCATTCTATCATATCAATTTACCATAATTCCTATCTTACAATTAGATTACTTTTTCCTATTAATACTCTAAAAAACACTGTAATGAACATCCTTCTTGAGGATCTCAAATCTTATAGGAGAAACAGAATTGTGAATAATCCTTTATCACAATGATGCAATTAAGTACTATACTATTGGTATATTATGACTTTGTGTGCATCTATGGTTTACTAAGGTGAATTATTTCAAGAGAAACTTTTGGGACAGAAGTGCATGTTCCATTTTTATGACTTTTGAGACATGCCTTCAAGTTGAAAGGTCAATTTTTTTGAAAATATTGAGAGCCTCTGTTTCAGAATGCAGGCATATGAACACTCACATTGGAAAATTAAATGGAATAGCTCCTTTTGCCAAGAATTTGGTAAGTGAAGGTCTAATTCTAGTCCCAAATCTTTGTAGCTAACTTCTCATTGCTTTTATACCTGCAATTCAGTGAGTGACCACCAGTAGCCACTCTGGAGGATGACTGAAAACAGTCACAGAGGTATTCAATAACTGTAAATATGCCAATATTATAGTACTTATTGCATCATTGTGATAAATGCTTGTTCACAATTCTGTTTCTCCACTCAGATTTGGGATCCTTAAGAAAGGCAGTCACATATCCTTAATCTCAGAAAACCTGAAAATAATCAAATTGTCTTCCATAGAATGCCTATTTATTTTTGGAGTTAAAAAGTTGTCATCAATATCAAAACAAAAGCCACAATAACATCTACATAATGATGATTCCACGAAGGCCATATTGAAATTTTGCTGAATAAAATAGTAGGCACCATCACTAGTGTGGATCCTAGTGTCAGCCTAGAAATAAATGTACTTTTAAATTCTCCCATACAGAGGAATATATTTAAATGAAACTATTTCTTAGAAGGGAATATATAATTTATAATAAAGAAAAAAACTTAAAAATATAAATAAGGTTGTTAATGATATCTTAGGGTAACCAGCCAAAGGATGACATTTCTTTCCTGGTTTCCAATGCATACTTCTCAGAACAGATTAGGCTGCAAATGGAAATAAAAGTGTGTATCATTCCAGGTCCTAGAAAACAGACGGTGAGAGGCAAGTTCGTTCATTTCAAAAACAGAGGGGCTGACTCTGAACTGCTTGATGGTGAACAAACCAACCTTCCCTGTGATGTCTGGCTAAGGATTCTTTCTACACTGAGTGCCAAGGACATTTAATGTATGATATTTGATTTGCTGGGTGCAAAGCTCAGATGGGGCCTGGAAAATCCATCTGTACTCTCAAAGCTTTTCAAAGGGAAACAAGGTTACTAACATTTATGCAGGCTTTAGTATCATGTGTCAGGCACAGGGAGTGAAAGAACTCATCGAGGCAAGGGGATGGATCTGGCTGACGGGCTCTCAGAACAATAAAGATAGTGGTGAATTTTGACCAGGACTCAAAGGTACATTAGAATCATACTCTTTAAGTGGCAGAAAGTAAGCCTCACAGAAAGAAAGTAACACACCCAAGATCACATAGCTTGTTAGAAACTGAGCCAAAACAAAGAAATGAAAATACATGGTTAATTGACTTGCAGGTTAACATTCTTTCTCTCTTCTCAATTCTGTTTTGCTCTTTTATCTCCCATGTGTTTCATTTCATTGAAACATGAATGTCGGTGATAAAGTAAAGCCTTCATGTCTGACTTGGGATCATTCTCTGTAGGCTGAATGACATGCTAGAAGGGGCTTTAAAAGACCAGTGATATTTGAGACCTAGTGGACATTATTCCAAATGGTGGCAATGTTATAATGACAAAAAAAAAAAAAAAAAAAAATACATTTTGGGGTAAGAGGACAAGGCCTTGCAATTCTGAGTAGGATTTTTATTAATATCCCCAATCCTTCTCCTCCTCTTTAACCCTGCGGCTTTCACATCTTTTACCTATACAGCTTCAATGGACTGCTCTCTCAGTCAATGTCCAAGTAGAATTATAGAAATTATTCTAAGTATTTACACAGGAGGAATTGAATACCGGAATTTAGGTTACACTAGTGAAGGAAGAGCTGAGAATCCAAGTAAGTGAGAAAATATAGAGATTCATAGCATCAGAAAGCTATGAACCTCCTTAGATTTCAAAGGCAATGGGATGAGTTGGCATTACTAGAGTCTAGGATCTGGAATCATCTAGTGGAAGCTAAAGCCACAGTAGATCTATTTAGAGAGGAATGGAAGGGGAGGAGGGAAAGAAAGAGTGAAAAAATAGAAAGAGAAATAAAACAAGTACCTTGGCTTCTCCCCGGAGCTCTGGAGCAAAGATCAAAAAAAAAAAGGCAAAGGATGGGCCTGAGTGCCAACAGATCCAAACCCAATTCACTCCTAAATTGTTTCATTGCCTCATTTCTACCTTACACCATCTGTCCACTAGAACACTGCTTGAGTGATCTAACATGCAAGTCCAATACTGTCACCCCAGGCTTTAAATTCTTCTGTGGCTCCAATTGCACTTTGGGAAAATTACCCTCACCCCAGCACAACATACAAGATTAACCTCTATCTGGGTGAATTCATTTAATTATTTCTTTTTAATTGATACATACTCATTGTACATATTTATGGAGTACATAGTAATGTCTCAATACATACAGTGGGATAAGATCAGCATATTAACAGTCAGACCAAAGCTACTGCAATGCTTTTACTCTGAAATGGCCCATCTATCAGCTTCAGGAGGGAGATGGCATGTTGTGAGTTGCACCAGGCTGACACATGATGATGAAAGATGTGAGTAGAGCCCATTCCAGCTGGAAGATGATGATCATGGCAAAGAGGTGAGGGTGCACAATGTGAGAGCTCAGAGAAAGCTAGAGCCGGTCTTCAGGCTATAGGCACCCTGGTTCCAAAACCTGCCCTTGAGAAAATGGAGGTATGTGGCTCAGGAAGAGGAAACTCTTTCTTCACACCTCCCATGTGGATGTATCAAGCACCTTGTACACTCTAGGCATGGGATAGAGACAGTGTGAGGACAAAGCTAAACATGCAACTAAGGCCAAAGGACCTTGAGTACCATGCCTAGGAGCCTGAATTTCATTTGTGGGTAGGTGATGCAAGACCATCTAGGGTAGTGAAACCCATTGTCACCCCACTGGGAAGCAGGACCTGGAGGGAAGGAAGTTGGAAGGAGGCCTTCTGTGGGAATGACTACAGCCCCCACCCAGCCCAACAGAGCACATTCTCTTCCAGCTCCAACTCAAGTTGTGTCCACGCTCCCTGCAAAGAGAGCTGTACTTTGTGCTCTTCAGAGGCAGAAAAGTCAATAAATTCATTTTTTCACGAAAGAATATGTCACCTAGAAGGCTCTGGGGAGTTTGTCTGCAAAGTTTAATTTCTATTGAAAGATCCTGAGTAGGCAAAGAATACAGAAGGGTGGAGGGAGTATGAGAACAAAAAAAAAAAAAAAAAAAAAAAAATGAAGGAACTAACATTTGTTTACTGAGAACTTACCCGGGACCAGAACTCTTATGTCCATAATCTCATTCAGTGCTTGCAACGGTGGAGAGAGAATGAAGGCATGAGTAGAAATTGTAAGGGATCAGGGAGGTCTCTCTGATCTCTCATTCTTAATTAATTCAACAAATAATCATCGAATGACTCTGGATACTCAACATTGAGTCAGTGGCTGGGAAGCCAGCATGGACATGACATCGTCCCTTTCCTGGAGAACCTTTCAGTCTGTGTTGGAAGCAGACACATTCACAAGCCCACAAAGCCCTTTTCCAGTGAGTTGACCTCCATCCACTGTCTGCCTGATCACTCCAGGAACAAGGAGTCTTGGTCTCCCACAGAATTCACCAAACATTCTTAAATATATGACAACATTTGTTTTCCATTTTTATGATGTTTTGGAAATCTGGATGCATCTTGTAATCAATGCAGAAATTTAATGTAGTTAATTATTTTTCCTAAGAAAACAAACAAATCAAACCAAAACAAATACCCACAGTATTGTTCAATCAATGGTGTGGCTCGATACAGTCTTAAATCTCAATAAGCATAGAAATTGTTTATAATCAAGATACTAATACCTCCCACTTGGGAGGCACTATATAGAGTGTTTAGGGAGGAGGCAATGGGGGTAAGACTAATATCCCCTCTCTCTCTAATGATGCACTGATGCATGACTCCTTCATAACCATGATCTTTGCTATATACTCACTGTCCCATGTGAGTCCATTAGTGTCCCCCTCAAAACCATGCAAAAAAGGAAATCTTCTCCTTATTGTTACTTAATCTAAACATGCAACAAATCCTTTATAGTCTTTGAAGGAGAGAGGTTGCAGATTAGCTCAGACTGGAATCTCTGACCAATGGCTCAGTTAAGATAGGAACATGGATACAAATGAGAAACTCTATCAATGTTTCTCTCAGCATTGGAATGACAGGGACCATGACAAAATATGCTATTTTCTCATTTGCAAAACCATAGTCATGCCTGAAAACATTTCAACCTTTTCTTTGTTGAACCAACACTCAATTCTGTGTAACTTACACAAATTTCCCAAATCTCCTTGAGTCTGAAGATTGAGAACCATGTAGGCTTAAAAAGGATGAAGAAATTGTTTCAACTCCCCTTTAAGAGGTTTTAAATTAAGTGAAATGGAAGGAAACTTAGATGAAATGCATTTTGCATACATTTGTAAGAGGTTATCTACAAGGCTGGATGCTTGCTTGGAGATGAGGTGTCGTCAGAAACAAAGTGGGTTCATCAGAAAGTGAACTCACCTGGGCCAGTAACAGGAGAGCCCTGGGCTTGGAGGGTTCATGGCAGACCTTCCCCTATCCTCTTCAAAATGGGATAATAGAAAATGTAACAAAAGAAAAAAAACAAACAAACAACAACAACAAAAAGTTCTCTTCAGCTCTGGGAGTCTCCAGGGGATGTTTGTTTTGATGAGATTTCGAGCCTGATTTTCAAGAATAAGGAGGTGCCAGCTGTTTGTAAAAGCTCCTAAAACAGCATGATCTCTGGCCTTTAGGAGATTTAACTTTTATTTATACAGAGTATTTCTGAATGTCTGTTACTGACAAAGAAGTGACTGAGAGGCTTCATGTAAAAGGCAACACAATGTTTTTAGAGCCTACATCTAAAGAAAATATGTACATAATATTATAATGCAAATGAGTTGAAGGATAAGTAGGTTTTAGTTGTTCATTTAAACATAACTTTAATTCAGCACTATTAGGCTTGGGGGAGATGAATCCAAACACAAGACTTGTTTCCTGTTATAGGGAAATGTACAGTCTAAAGACGGAAACTGACTTTTAAAATTACAAACTTCAGTTTTAAGTGACATATGGTAGGAGAAAGGAGCCAGGACACAGAGGAAGAAGGAACAACTCCCTCCCTGATAGCCTGATAGACTCCACTAAGGCTTTCCTGAGAAGGTTGCTAGAGTTTGGTCCAAAAAAAGTGCATCCTCTTGATATAGCAATCATACTAATATTTTACCTATTGCTATATGATAAAGCATTGTGAAACTTAGTGGCATAAAATAGAAATAGACATTTATTATCACATATTGTTTCTTTGGGTGCAACTTTTCTAATTGGTTCTGGTTCATGGATTCTCACAAAGTTATAATCAAGATTTGGATCTGGGCTATAATTCTCTGGGGGCTTGACTGGATTGAAGAATCTGCTTCCAAGGTAGCTCACTTCTATGGCTGGCAAGTTGGTGCTGGTTGCTGGTGGGAGGTGTCGGTACCACCCTATGTGGAACTGTCCATAGCGCTGCTTGAGTATCCTTACAACATGGCAGCTGGCTTCCCTGGAGCTAGTGATTCAAGAAAGAGCTTACCAAGAACTGCAATAATTTTTGGGACTTAGCCTCATCAAAAGTCATTCTTTATCATATCCCCAATATCCACAGTATGCAATTTACTACACAAGTCAGCCTTATTCAGTATGGGAGGGAACAAGGGTAGAATACCAGGAGGTAAGAATCGTTGGGAGACATCTTGAAGGCTAGTTACCCCAACTAATGATAACACCTAAAATGGTGGCATTATTACTATATTTGGTCTTTAGTGATTGGGGGTGTAATGGTGGCAGTTTAGTTCTGTGGTTAGTTAACATCAGACTTTAGAATTACATAAGCCTTGGTTCAAATATTATTCCTATCATTTACTGGCTCTTTGGCTTCTTGGCTGGTTGTGAGATGACATGACCTGGAAATGCCACAGTGGATGGAGGGATGGAAACCACATGTTGTGGCAGACCCAGCTACCCTTGGCCGTCCTACATCACCTTCTTACGGAAGTCAAAGGAGTAAACTTTTCCTGTATTCAAGCCATTGTGTCTTAGAGTCTCTTTGTTATAAGACTTTCACCCATACCTTAATATATTCATTGGTACCAAAAGCTTAAAGTCTAAATTGACTTTCCCTCATCTATAAAGTACAGATAGAAATACCAGTCTCATAGGGTTCTTGTAAAGAAAAATAAAATGATGCATGAAAGTTTGTGTCTATTGTCTGGCCCAGAGTTCACACACTCCTTGTCATCTTTGCCCTGCTTGAGTTTATGATCAGTGTCAACACACTTAATGAAACAAACATTCTGCGAATTTGGCAAATGTGTGTACCCATCCACAATGTTGCTCCAGGAAACTTAAAATAATTTGCTCTGGAAACTCCTTTTATGGGAACTTGAGGGTTTTAAATAAATCAAGTAGTGGTTTCACAGAAAAATCATTCAGTAGACTGCTTGTGGACCAGGATATTCCATGGACATCTTGCCCTATCTAGTCCTCAGTTTCTAATGCTGGAAAATAAAAGGAAAAAAAAAAAGAAGAAGAAAGAGAAAGAAGGAGGGGAGGAAGGAGATAGAGAAAGGAAGAAAGAGAAAGAAAAAAAGAAAGGAGAAGGAAAGAAGGAGAGAGGGAAAAGAAGAAAGAGAGAGAAAGGGAAGGAAGGAAGGAAGGAAGGAAGGAAGGAAGAAGGAAGAAGGAAGGAAGGAAGGTAGGTAGGTAGGTCAATATTTCCCAATTCCTCAGGGTTTCAGAAAGCAACTTCAATAGTTCTGCCATTACTTGCATTGCTTATTCAGCTCTGCATAACTGGTTTTTGCTGAGGAAGGTGTTCTATTGCTTCAAACAAGTTTGTAAACCACAAGATGAAAAAGATAATCTACAAGGTGCCCTCTGGCTCTGTGAATTTTTCCTAATCCAGTTGCAGACATTTTTTCTCCAGCAATAACTCCTGCTTCAAATCAGAGAATCCCGATTCCCTCTACTCTTAGAGGACCACAGTTTGTTGTAAACGAATTAACAAAGGCAGTGGTATTTGACTCAAGGTGCTCAGTACTTTCTTAGCCCAGCTGTGTCTTCGCAAATCAATGGGTCTGAGCCATGCCATCTAGTGAACAGATCAAGCAGTGTAGCATCCTCCAGCTCACGCACGTTCCAAGATGAACCAAGTATTCTCTATCTGGATGCAATGGCAATTTTTAAAAAAGAATCAAAATGAGGAAATGGGTTAGAAAACTAAAATGTCATCTCCATCCAATGCCCTGGGCCTGAAGTGGCTGAAATAATCAAAGCTGTCATTTTATTTTCTCCTCTCTTGGAATTACTACTTTTAATTTAATTTCTCTACTAAAGTTTCTCTGGCCAACTCATCAAATTTTCTATCAAAATTACCCACAGAATTAATTTGTATGCACTGGCTGACAAGATGGGCCACATTAGGGGTCTGGGTAGGGGTGGGGAGAGAAGCCTCCCACTCGCCCTAGGAATGTAGTAGACGCCTTCCATGGAGTGAATGCTGGATGTCCAAAATGCCCCGCACATGTTGGCTGAATCCTTGGCTTCCCGCCTGCTGATTACTGCTGCAGACCTACAGCCTCAAGCAACTGCCAGGTCTCCTTGCTGGAGATTTTCCCTGGAGGACCAGGGCCTGATGCCAACACTACTGCGTCCCCTGGATTTCCCTCTTTAGGTAGACTCTGGCTTACAGAGGAACACCTAAGACAGCATTGGATGTGTCAGGAAGTCCCAGAAGGCATGGTGACAAAAACAAATGATGACATTAAAAATAAAGAGTTACACCTGCTGACATCACCTCAGTGACGAATTGTGGGGAACTCGGGAGCTCCTAACTCTCCCCGACTCATGCAGGCCACAGGCACCTGGACCCCAGGCCTGGTGATGGACTGAGAAGTCACCAGGCATGGCCGGCATGCAGAATCCATGTCCCAGCAATAGCGACAGCTGCTTCCTAGATCCTGTCCATTGTCCTCCATGTTAGAGAATTTATCTTAAGAAACAACGTGTGGCCGGGCATGGTGGCTCACACCTGTAATCTCGGCACTTTGGGAGGCCGAGGCGGGCGGATCACCTGAGGTCGGGAGTTTGAGACCAGCCTGATCAACATGGTGAAACCCCATCTCTACTCAACACAAAAATTAGCTGGGCGTGGTAGTGCCTGCCTGTCATCCCAGCTACTTGGGAGGCTGAGGCAGGAGAGTCGCTTGAACCCGGGAGGCGGAGGTTGCAGTGAGCAGAGATAGCACCACTGCACTCCAGTCTGCGCAACAAGAGCGAAACTCCATCTCAAAAAGAAGAAAGAAACCACACGCTTTCTGAGTTCACCCCCATGATTAGGATTTTATACAAAAAAGAAAACCATAAAAACCTAGGGCTGAATGTTCTTCTTTTGCCTCTGCCCATCTCAACTTCAGTTGGTTTTCATTTATTTCAATGTGTACTTTGGAATCAGAACCCTCCACATTCCCAGTTAACTCCCACCACCTGGGTTATGTTATTTTGAGGGGGACAGGAACACTGTTTCTTCCCCTGCTCCCACTCTCTTTTCACATTGTAAAAACAAATTGTGAAAAAGGTGGCCTCTGTCTGCAGAGAGAGAGGGAGAGAGAGTGCGGGAGCTCTTCCTGCTGGGCTGACTTACAGAGCAAAGGGCTTGTGGGGGCAGTGACCACTTTCAGCCAGGAACTGCAAATCCCAGAGTCAGGCAGGGTGATGGTTCACTGAAGCAACCCCCTCTGTTTGGATCACTTTTGGGGTGAGTCTAATCAACACGGGATGTGTGACTTCAAAACAGCTGGGAAGCATTAGAGGTCAAAAGTTGAAATCAAGTTAAGAACCATTGGAATGTGCAAGCCCCGATGTTTTAATCTCTGTTTCTTCCTTTAATCTACACAACGTTCTTTGTGGGATAAAATGTCTTGGTCCGGGCTTGTGTTGACACATGGGTCCATGAAAATACATTCATGAAGCCAGAGTTGAGAGGCGGGTAGGAGGGGTATTGTATTTGCTGGTAAAATAAAGCAGCCAGCCATTTCTTTATGTATAAGAAAGAAACCAATCCCGTCTTTAAATATAAAAAAGAGACATGTAGAATCAGAGAATACTAAAGCTGAAAAAAAATCATTGCAAACTTTCAAACCCTTTCATTACCATGGTGGAAAATAGGCCCAGAGAGACTAATGCCTGGCTCAAATGAGTGTTTAGTGGCTAACCCACTGAAGGGGTAAACATATTTAGATTGTGCCACACTTCTGCCCAAAACCATACAAACCTAGGGTTGAATTTTTCTCTTTTGCCTCTGCCCGTCTCAACTTCAGTTGTTTTTCATTTACTTCAGTGTGTACTTTGGTTTGTGCTCATCATTAGGATGAAATGACAGTTCTCTGGCCTATCAGGACTTGGGTGATGTGGTACCACTCACAGCTCAGTTTGCTGGGGCCACACCCCTGCCGCCTCCCCCATCCCACCACGCTCTGGCACATTGTTTTCTTGGTTCCATCAACTTGTGAAGTCCTATCCCACTTCTGAGTTTAGGGACTTGTTATCCCTTCTTTATGGAAAGTGTGTCTTCCCCCTCTGTCCTTCTCTTTACGGGGAGCCGAAAGACCCCTTCCTCACCACTGCCTCCCTCATGAGTCTGTCCATTGTGGCCTCCCTGACACCCTATGTCTCACCAGCTCACTCATGTTCTCACTGTCACCCAGGCTCTGATTACCCTCTCCCTGTGTTGCTCATTCACTATTATACCCTCCCATTAGAGCGTGAGTACCAGGGGCTGGAACCCGCAGGTACTGTCTTTCTAACCATTATACCCTTCTGTCCACCACATGCAGTTGTTTAGTATCTATTTGGTAAACCAATTAATCAATCAATCATTTAAACAATCAGTGGGTTCAAAGGTAGTCTCTTACTGTCTCCTTAATGACTAAGTGTTGAGACATGGGATAGATTCAAGATGATCACAAACTGTTAGAGTGGGGGTAGCATATGTCCCTTTCCTTGATTCTGGGTGGATTCTGTGGCCATTGAGTAAACAGAAAAATGTCAGAAGTGGCTTCTGCCAGTTTCCATGTGTAGGCTTTAAGAGACCAGCAGCTTCTACTCAGGCCTCTTGCAAATGTCTCTGGAGCCCTGAGCTGCCGTGGAAATAGTTTAACTACCTTGAGATGATCACTACCCTGAAGAGGCCCCACCAAGGCATTCCAGTCACTAGCCCAGCTCAGCCCACCCTCCCGGCCATCCCCCACCCAGTACTAAGGAAGTGAATGAAAACATCTTGGACCCTCACTCTCCTGTGAGACAATCCCAACCACCAGCTGAATACCACTGAGTGACCTCAGCCAGTGCCCCAAGAAGCAGAATAAATCCCCACTGGGCTCTGCCTGAATTCCCAATCCACAACGTCCTTCCAAGTAATCAAATGGGGGTGGATTTAAGCTGCTAAATTTTGAGTGATTTGTTACACAACAGCAGGTAACTGCAATGGGACTGTAATACTGTGAAATACATATTTGGTTTTTGTCTCTGTTTCCTGATGTACAGCTCCTAAAAATCCTTGGACTCTCTTGAGTGATAAGAGTATTTTTTTTTTTGTATGCTATGAGTTGATGGCTGTGGGCCCTGGTCACCTGAAAGACCAAGGCTTGATTAGAGGGTTGAAATTCAGCCCTACCTCCCAACTTCCAGGGAGGAGCCATTCTAAGTCGATCACCAATGATCAATGGCTTAGTCAATCAAGCCTATGTACCGAAGATTCTATAAAATCAAAAAACGACTGGGTTCAGAGAGCTTCTGAATAGCTGAACACATGGAGGTTCCTGGAGGGTGGTGCACCCTGGGAAGGCTTGGAAACTTCACATCTTTTCCCACAGAATCTCACACTGTGCATCTCTTCATCCATATCCTTTGTAATATTCTTTATAATAACCAGTAAAAGTAAATATTTCCTTGACTTCTACTTCTGTGAGCTACCCTAGCAAATTAATTGAACCCAAAGAGGGTTGTGGGAACCCCAATATATAGCCCATTGCCACTGGTATCTAAAGTGAGGGACAGTCTCATGGGACTGAGCCCTCAACCTGTGGGATGTGATGCTATGTCCAGGTAGATAGATGGTGTCAGAATTGAATCGCACTAGAAGACACCTCACCGATATCCACTGCAGAATCTGCTGGAGGATTGCTTGGTGGGGAGAAATTCCCACACATTTTGGTGATGAGAGGTCACAGAAGTGTTGATTGTTGAGTGAGAGACTAGGAAAATCACTTTAGTTTACCTGCCTCCCCATCCCCAACACAGGGTTCCAGAGCCAGATGGTTCGGGTTTAAATCTTAATTCCATCCTTTGTTAGCTAGCTGGGTGACCTTCTGCATGTTGATTTCTTTTCCTTAAGCATCAGTAAACTAGATCATCTGCAAGAGGGGAATAATGGGATTCATTGCCCGAAGAGTTGTTAGAAGATTAAACAAAGTCTATGTCAAGTACTTAGCACAGTGCCTGACCAGCAATTACAAATGACCAATAGGACTTCAGTTACTATTCCTTGTACCCTGCCAACTAAGTAGAGCTCCTCTTTCACATGTAAGTCAGAAGAAGAAGGGTTCCACGGACTCACACGCACCACTCCCTTGCCATTAATTCATCCATGAACCCTATCACCAAGGAAAAATCCAAAATTTATCAAGTCTGAAAAACCCTCATCCCTGCTTATGTTCAGAGCATTATCTCTCAGCCCTCCTCCTCTCAAATCCTGTTCTTAGCCCTACAGGCACAGGCACAGTTTTGCACCCTCCCAAAAATGGCACGATGGATAAATATTTCCACAGTGAGTATTTCTGGTTAGGGAGATTCTAACATATTCGCTTCCTTCCTTGTGAATCCTTCCTGTATTTTCTAAATCTTCTACAGCAAACACTTTATTTTCATAAAATGTCATAAAGATTACAAAACACAGGAAGGAAGAATTTCTTCTACTTGAAAACTGAGATACTCTTTTATTTCTTTGTCTTTCTCATAGCATCTGCTCCAACATCTCCTGTGCTGTTGAATGAATGAACGAGCTAAGAGTAGAGAGGGGTTTATGGTACAGGTATAGGAAGGGCAGCCTGGGTTTATATCTTACGTATATTTTTTAAATATAAAGTATAAAAGTTCTGTTATTTTTAGTTCATTTGTTTGTTTATTTTTATAATGATGCTCATGATGAAGCCTTTGTTTTAAATGAAGAAAAAAAAAATCCTTTTATGAAATGAATAGTCATGCTGTCATTTATTTTCTTAAGGCCAAAATGCCAGAGTTTCTTAAAATGAGTTTCTCCTTCTGCATCTATGTTTATAAACTAATGACAGACTCTTAAACATCCATTTAGCAATGAGAAAGTTCCAGGACAGTGTGCTATATTCCGGTTAGAAAAATTCAGTTTCACTGAGTAAGTGTAAATTGCTCACACCAAAGGAAGATGAGGTCTCTGGGAATACTAACCTAGCAAGCACAGGTTTGCAGCCACACACATTTCTTATCTCGGGACAGCAAGTGGGTGGACTCTGGCAGAGCCCCAGGCACAGCGGATAAGCACCCATTTTTCCAGAAGTCCGTCTCTGCCTGTGTGTTCCTTTCAGCTGCCTAGCTTGCCGCACTCAAGGGCCTTCCATCTCTGAGTCGTTCACAAATTTTCTAAATAGGTTACTAGTTCATGTGCTGGATTTTTGTGCTCTCATCAATTCACCAGCTCAGTGTAACCCAAATCAGCCCAGCCTGTGTGAGCTGAATTCAATGAACGTGGAAATTGCCTCCAAGTCCTTCATGCCTCTGATTCAGTACGCAGGCTTCCCCAGAGCTCCTGTTTGGAATGCCTTCTGCATCAGCAGCTGAGGCGCATCCCTTGTAACTCGCTAGCACCACCCCTACCCACTTCTCACCTGTGGGGATTTTCAACTTTATGTCATCCCAACAGGCTTCTTTTTTGGTCATTTCTCATCACTTGGATCTATAAATATTAATTACAGGCCTCATATTTTAAAGTCTCTTTGAGCATATTAACTATTTAGCCACATAAATCAATCCTAAACTAATCTTAGTGGTTCATCATACTTTCACAAGTTCCAGAACTTTCCATTTCAGCTACCACTCTTCACTGTTTTTGCCAGCAACATTATTTAATGACTTTTCAATCTGCTGGGCTCTTCTTTAGATAAAGGGAACAGAAAGGGAAGCATGGAGGGAGGTATGGAGGGAGAGAAAAAGGGGGAAGAAGAAAAGGAGGGAGGAGGTAAAGAAAAAAAAAAAGAAAGCAGGTTGAGGGAAAGAGGGAGAAAACACAGGCAAGAGGGATTAACCCAGGTCTTTCCAGTGCTATTCTCATGATAGTGAATAAATCTCACAAGATATGCTATGATGGTTTAATTATTATTATTATTATTTTGAGACTGAGTCTCGCTCTGTTGCCAGGCTGGAGTGCAGTAGCGCAATCTCAGCTGACTGCAACCTCTGCCTCCTGGGTTCAAGCAATTCTCCTGCCTCAGCCTCCTGAGTAGCTGGGACTACAGGCACATGCCACTATGCCCAGCTAATTTTTTTTTTTTTTTGGTATTTTTAGTAGAAATGGGGTTTCACCATGTTGGCCAGGATGGTCTCGATCTCTTGATCTCGTGATCTACTCGCCTCTGCCTCCCAAAGTGCTGGGATTACAGGTGTGAGCCACCACGCCTGGCCCCATCTGATGGTTTTATAAAGTTCTGGAAGTTCCCTTACACAAGCTCCCTCTTGCCTGCCACCATTTACTATGTGCCTTTCTCCTCCTCTGCCTTCTGCCATGATTGTGAGGCCTCCACAGCCATGTGGAACTGTGAGTCCATTAAACTTCTTTTTCTTTATAAATCACCTAGTCTCTGGTATGTCTTTATTAGCAGCGTGAGAAATGACTAATAAACTGACCAAGGTGGTTTCCCCAGTTCTCACTTCAAGATCCACTGGAGGACAGGGTGACTACGTCAACAATAATTTATTATGTATTTATACGTTTTTAAATACCTAAAAGAGTATAATTAGATTGTTCATCACAAAGGACAAATGCTTGAGATGATGGATACCCCATTTACCCTGATGTGATTATTACTCATTACATGCCTGTTTCAAAATATCTCAGGTACCCCATAAACATATACAACCACTACGTACACACACAAATAAGGCCGAGCACGGTGGCTCTCGCTGGTAATTCCAGCACTTTGGGAGGCCGAGGCGGGTGGATCACTTGAGGTCAAGAGTTTAAGACAAGCCTGGCCAACATGGTCAAACCCTATCTTTACTAAAAAAAATTAAAAATTAAAAATTAAAAAATTAGCCAGGCGTGGTGGCACACACCTGTAATCCTAGCTACTCAGGAGGCTGAGAGAGGAGAATCACTTGAACCTGGGAGGCGAATGTTGCATGGAGCCGAGATGGCACCATTGCATTCCAGCTTGGGCAACAGAGTGAGACTCTATCTCAAAAATATATGTATATAATAATAAAATAATAAAGATTCATCGGTAGACACACGCTCTGTGGGTGGTGCTTTTGCTGTGTGTTTCTATGCAGTTCATGCACAATCTATTAGGTCTTGGTGTATATCCCCTAGTTATATGAAAACAATGTAGATTCCCTAGGAGCACCTGAAAAATCTTAATAGTATGGTTACTTTGCACCAGTTACCCCTAGAGGGCACCAGGACTCAGGGAGGCAGGGTCAGATCTGCCAGGGTTCAAATATTGGCTACTCCAGGTACTGAACATTAAACCGGGGACCTCACCTCCCTGGGATGCAGTTCCCTCACCTATAGAGATTCTTCTACATGATGCCCGTGGTTGTTATCCAGAATAAAAGAGACAATGCTACAACACAAAGTGCTCAGAGCCTGACTCATAGTGTTCGATAAATGTGAGCTTTTATTATTACCATATTTCCTCCATTCTGAGACAGCATCGATCGAAAGTCAAAGCATCAATTTAATAACTTCTCAGGGGGAAAAACAATATATTAAATACAAATTCCCATTTTAAGACATCACAATTTCAACAATATTAAAAGGTGAAAAGAAACGTGTCTTAAAAATCAATGACATATGGTCTTATTACCATCACATTTCGGAATCATTTTAAGTCATTTGCTTGTTCACTTGCCTTTTTTCTGTTTTGTCTGGCTGCCCCAGGGGACACATAGGTTCCATGAGAGTAAGGAAGTAGGTATTTGTTCACCATTGTGCACTCAGTGCCAGACACAGGTGTCAAGCAAATGTTTGTTTGGTAAGATGGTTGAATGTCATCTTAATATAATGATTGATTGATTAAAACCCCACTAATATTGCCATTGGTTCATATATTGAAACTTCCCCTCATGTTCTTCTCAGTCCATGCAATTAACTTTCCCACCAGTCTTGGGAGAAGGGTTGGTTTGTTTTAGAAAACTATTTTTAGTTTTCCATTCAGAAATCAAAATATTTATTCAATCAGTAAACATGTATTGAGGGTCTCCTACGGGCCAGGTGTGTGCTAGGTTCTTGGAGTGGGAAGCCAGGTGGGACAGCCTGTAGGACAGAGCAGACCAATGAGGAAGACACCTGTATGTGCAGATAATTGCTCCAAGTCAGGTAGGAAGAGACAATGACTAAGGGACAGGGGAACCCCAAGGTGAGAAGCAGAGAGGAGTTCAGAGAGAAGAGAGTATCTGTCTCATAAGAATGACTGGGATGGGGAATCTCTAGTTTTGCACTGCACAAGCCCTTTCAGAAAATTCCCTGCAACCTGAACTAAATCCAAGGCCAGGGAACCTGTCAGACTTTAGGTGATACTCTAGGGACATGTTAAATATGAAAATGCTTCTTGTGAAAAGCAAAGCAAATTTTAGTTGTTCCACTGCCTGGGAGAGGGGGATAATTACATAAATAACGGTTGCTTTTAACTTATCACACAACAGCGATTCTCAAATAATTAGCATCAGCAAGAAATTAGGTCCACTTACCCCAATAGCAGAGGAAAACTGTCTGACAAGAGACCGCTCCAGGGTGCACTCTTCTTTGATGAGGATGAGGACAATTTATCAGAGGACCCTGAAAGCAGCCTCATGATCAGAACAGGACACAAGAGGGACTGAGAAGAGAAGAAGACTGCAAGCCCAGTTCTCGGACCCAGCACTCAACAGGTCAGCACTGGACTGAATGGCTTGGACCACATGATGCATCCCAGGTCATTGAGCTAAGCTTCTTGGAGACTGGAGCAGGAAGTGGTGTTGGAACACTATGGCTCTCAGCTGGTCTTCAACCACGAGAAGAAATTCATTAGCAGAAAGGAAGGAAGGTCACTCCAGGCTGACAGAGCACCCAAACGACAAAGGAGCTAATCCAATATGACACCCAGACACAGAGATAAAGTCAGTGATGAAGTGGGAGCTATTGGCAGGGATTATTCAAGGTGGATGCTGATTGTATAAGGAAATCTGAGGTGTGTTTTCTTTTTTTCCACTGACACTGAGGATCCTGAAAGTTTTGAGCAGCAAAGGGATTTCTGATGTGTGTTTCAGGGAGACAATTCAGGTGGTGCTGAGGCTTAACTGGGAGAATGAGAAATAGGGGAAGGAGAAACAATGATTGCAAAAGTTCAGACAATGAACGGCAGGGTCGGGCATCAAACAAGGAGGTGGATGTATGGGTGTTCGAGATCAATTGGATGAGGAGCAAGAGGGTATGGAGAAACATCCTGGCCTCCTAATTGTTAGAATGAAGAACGTCATCCCTTTATGTTCACCTAAGAAATGTACTGGAACACTCACAGCAGTGTTCTTCATAATGGTCACCTGAAAAGTGCTCAGTGTCCATGACACAACAAAATACCACATGTCTACATGAAGAAGGATCTCCAGCAGAAGGCATCAGCTTGGGTGAATTGCACAATGCTGAGTGAAAGAAACAGGAATATTCCATGTACCCATCAAGAAAAGTATATATAGCATCATTCCATTTATGTTCTGTGATCAGGGAACACAGGGAGCACCTCTAGGATGAGTTCTGGTGACCCAGGTCCAAATTCTGCTTGCTCAAATGTGTCCACTATATGAAATCCATCCAGCCATATATATATTACTTATGGGCACTTCTATCAAAATATATTATGCTTGAGCTTTTTAAAAGAAAACTGTCCTGATAGTGTCCTTTATGCAACATTAAAGCAATTTTAATCATAACAACAATAATGCCTCCCATTTTGGAATATGCTAGAAACTGGTAGGTGCTGACAGCAACCTTGTGCAATAGTTTGTTTGTTTGTTTGTTTGTTTTTCTTTCTTTTTTTTTGAGACAGGGTCTCACTCTGTTGCCCAAGCTGGAGTGCAGAGGCACAATCACAGTTCATTGCAGCCTCAGCCTCTCTGGCTCAAGTGATCCTCCTACTTCAGCCTTCTGTGTAGCTGGGGACCACAGGCATGTGCCACCATACCCTGCTATTTTTTTGTTGTTGTTTTTTTCAGTGATCAAAGTCTCGCTTGGTTGCCCAAACTGACCTCAAACGCCTGGGCTCAGCAATCCTCCTGCCTCAGCCTCCCAAAGTGCTAGAATTACAGGTGTAATTCAGGTGTAATTACAGGTGCCTGGTGTGAAAGAGATTTTAAACCTTCATGTTATAGATAAGGACAGGAGGGCACTGAGATGTTAAATAATGTACTCTAAAGCCACCATCACTCTTCAGGAACAGAACAGGATTAGAACCCAGGAACTCCTACATTATACTGACTGAAGTTTCCACAGGAGTGTTCCAATAAATGTGGCCGTGATGATTCTACTTTAGACATTGCATTGGCTATGTCTATATGGCCCTACTTTTCTGGAATAAGCTGAATCTGTCACTCATGCATTTCCAAACATTTGAGTTATTGATGGGCTCAGCACTCAGCTTCTTTCCACAATCCCAGACCTCTCCAATACATACCTTCTTTATAAAATGTTCAATCAAACAAATGAATTTAACCCAGAAAAGCAAACACATTTTGGCTAGAACAGTCATCTTTTCTAATCAGTTTTTGTGTTTCCTGTATAAACCAGCAGCCCAGAGGTACTATTTCTGAAAGCATTTTGTAATGGAAGATTTTACCTGAGTGCTATTTAGTATTATCATTATTATCCTTGTTATTAATAACAAGGATTTATAGAGTAGATTGAGGAAGCACTTCTATTTAGAGACTAGGAACACAAGCCTGACTTGATACTTAAGTCAGCAAATGTAATAGGAAGAGGAAAAGGCAAGGGGAGAAATTAAAACAGATGGCTCTATCGTGGGCAGACATCTACCTTCAGGGACCAAGAAGCAGGTAATATGAAGGAAAGATTCAGCAAAAACAAAACCCAAGGACAAACATTTCTCCACTGTGTCTGCAGGAGATACATTCTGCTGCAACTCACTAACCCCAGCCAAGTGCTGTCTGTAGCACCCTGACGGGTTAATTTCCAACATATAGATGTTCTAGGAGTATTTTCAAAGCAGTTTTGCAAATAAGATTATATCACACATGACCTTCACAAGAATGCTGTGGCATGGCTTTTTACCGCTGCCCCATCATGCTGATAAAAGTATCGCAATCTGTATGAGCACAACACCGTGTGACCACATCACAGAAGGGCACCCTGGCCACTCTACCATGTAAACATGCTACAGCAGGAAAATGATCCTCGGGCCCATCTTGTCCAGCGACCCACAGATGTCACTGACCCTAGACCTGGGTGGGACCCAGGAGTTTATATTCTAAAAATAACACTTCCTGAAAAAATAATCATAGGATATAAAAGAAGAACTCGCATCTTCAGAATGATAGACTCACTTGGAGTGTTGCAGAGGATGAATAACCCAAAAATTCTCTCACTAACATCCTGGGGAGAGTCCAAAATAGCAAAGATGAAGAGAAAAATCCTAAAAGCTTAGAGAGAAGAAGGGTGTTATCTTCAATGGGATAGTAATCAGATTCACATCAGTTTTCACCCTTTGAGGAAAAATGTATTTCAATTATACACACCTAGCCAACATACATATAAGTACACTAATGTGTCTGCAAAGACCATTTTCTGCAAAACAACAATAAAATTGAGACTACAGTCAACTGAAAAAGAAATCCAAGAAAAATAGAAAAAGAGTCCAGGAAATCCAAGGAAAAATGGAAACTAAATCTAGGAGGGGAATCAAGTGAAATCTCAAGATGAGGAGTGTGCAGCAGAAAGCAATCAGTCCAAATGGGGCAGGAAATCGACCTGTGCCAGAAATAACATCTTCAA
Source organism: Piliocolobus tephrosceles (assembly GCF_002776525.5). Lineage (NCBI taxonomy): Eukaryota > Metazoa > Chordata > Mammalia > Primates > Cercopithecidae > Piliocolobus > Piliocolobus tephrosceles. Next base: position 50,504,857 of record NC_045450.1, read on the forward strand.
GAGAAAGCAGACTTTGTCATTTAATTTGTGTGATGAAGAAGCTGCAACTTCTTAATGGGAAGATGAAGGCTTAGATTTTTTTCTATCAAAAAAACTAAAGGAACCTCATGGAAAAACAAAAACATCCACATGAAAGGCATGAGCTGAATATGAAATATTAAAATGTAGCATATTTTTGAGGAATTAATTAGGTATAAGTAAGGAAAGAGTTTGAGTTTTATTTTTGGTTTTTGTTGTTGTTGTTGTTGTTTCATGTTTTACCCACATTCCTTTGAGTGGTATGAGTTGAGAGAAACAGCCTTTCAGTCCCTCTTTGAGTCCAGGCAGACACGTGACTCTGCTGTGGGTAACGTGGACCCTGAAGGCCACAGAGCTGACGGGCTCTGAGAAGAGCTCCAAGGTCCTGGACTGCGCGCATACTGCCTCTGCCACTTGCTAGCTCTGTGACCTTGGGCAAATTAGTTCACCTCTCTGTGCCTCTATTCTCTCATCTTTAACTTGTCATCTCCTTCATAGGACTGTTGCAGAGATTAAGTGAGCTAATGTATGAAATGCATGTGGAATGGTAAGTACCCAAATATTCAGTGTTATTACTATTATTAGTACAAAACCAAAATGTAGAAATAATAGTTGATTTCCCATGCAACTATTATTGCTATTATTAAAATTACCCTCTTAATGAAAAAAATGAAAGATTAAATCAGAATTAAATAACACAAAAGAAATATAAAAATCAGAAAGAGAAAAATAATGGCATAGCTAATGAAGTAGAGAGGTTGCTGGTGAGGAGGGAGCTTGCTCATTCCTCTATCGAAAGTGTAAGTACCTGGATACTGTGAAAAGTGAATAAATCAAGCAAGAAAAGATTTTGTGTCTGTCTATATAATTTCAAATATTTTCATTAATAATTATAATTCATTTTATTATTTTTTCATTAATAATATAAATATATGTATATATTTGATGTACATACGAATATGTATATAGTTTGTATATTTATAACTACTTACAATAATCAATATATTTAACTGTAATTTTTAAATGTAAAACAAGCACTTAACATAGTATTTATCAGTAACAGAAAGCAGGTGGTGGAGAGAGAAGGCAAATTAAGAATGAGTACTGACATCTGTAGAGTGCTTACTATGTGCCAGACACTGTTCCAAGAGGTCTACATATATTATTTCATTTAATCTTCTAACAAGCCTAAAAGTTAAGCATGATTATTATTATTGCACCCATTTTACTGCTAAGGTATTTGAGGCAGAGAAACTAAGTCTTTCCCCAGGTTCCATGAGTAGTGAAAGAGAAGTGCCTCTTGGCCACTATCTCTAACAATTTTCCTCCCTCAGAGAGGGGAGCTTCTAAGAATGATTTATATATAGGATTTAGCCTCAGGGTGGCCAATACCAGAGAGAAAAACAACAACTATATTGGGATAATACAGATACAATTCCTCAAATGTTCCTCAAAATGTTCACGTCTACTCAAAACCTCAGAATGTGACCTTACATTGAAATACAGTCTTTGCAGATATCATTAGTTAAGATGATGTCATACTGGATTATGGAAAACCCAATGATGGGTGTTGATATGGTTTGGCTGTGTCCCCACCCAAATCTCATCCTGAATTGTAGTTCCCATAATCCCTATGTGTCATGGGAGGGACCCAGTGGGAAGTAATTAAATCATGGGGTGGGTTTTCCCTGGGCTGTTCTCATGACAGTAAGTCTCACGAGATCTGATGGTTTTATAAAGGGAAGTTTCCCTGCACAGGCTCTCTTGCCTGCCGCCATATGAAGCATGCCTTTGCTCCTCCTTCACCTTCTGCCATGATTTTGAGGCCTCCCCAGTCATGTGGAACTGTGAGTCCATTAAACCTCTTTTTCTTTATAAATTGCCCAGTCTCGGGTATTTCTACATAGCAGTATGAAAATGGACTAATACAGGTGCCCTTATTATAAAGGAGGAGACACAAAGAAACAAATAGGGGAAGACCCATGGGACAACCATGGCAGAGACTGAAGTGACACAGCTACAGGCCAAGGGTCAGGTATTACTGGGAGCCACCAGACTCTAGGAAGAGGTGAGGGGAAATTCTTCCCCAGAGCTGTAAAGGCCGTATGGCCCTGCAAACACCAAGCCTCCAAAACTGAAGAAATCATTTTCTACTGTTACATGTTACTCAGTTTGGGTAATCAGCTACACCAGCTCTAGGAGACTGAAACAACAACCAACCCAAAACTTTACATTGAAATGGTCCAAATTAGAGGAAGAAAAGAGAATGTTACCTTATGCTTCAACTCTCCTGTGTTCCTTTTTGTGGGAGGTGGACTCCAGGGTGGCCCCAGGATCCCCACCTCTTAGTGTTCTCATATTGTCTGACACTCAAAAAGCAGAGGACTCAGTTAAGCTGCACACAGCTGTTTGAGCTGTTTTAAGCTACTAAATTTGTGATAATATCGCCATGTATCAATAGCTAACTAATATTCTCCTATAATTAAAAAGAGCAGTAGTAAGCATTTCAATTAGCAATGGTTTTCCAGAATTAAAAGTAAATTTAAGATGACAAATTACTGTGATGAACAAAGTCAGTTGGGAACAAGTCCCTCATTAAACAAATAAGGAAACCAAGGCACAGAGAAGTTAGGCAAGTGGGCAGGTGCACACAGGTGATTAAGGACTGAAATGTCACTGCGGCACACACATCCCCACTGACCTTCCATTTTCCACCTCATTGCTGCCTGCAGAATGACAACTGGAATGAATCTATAGATAGATATATATCTATAGATATATATATATAGAGAGAGAGAGAAGAGGAGGAGGAGGAGGAAGAAGAAGAAGAAGAAAAGTAGCCAAAAGCAATATAATTGCTCAAATCAAAGGCAAAGATCCAGTTTTGTCTCAGATTACATTCATGGTAAGCACTGTTGCCAACATTTCCCCCCCACCCCCACCCCCAGTTTCTGGGAGGGTAGATGTGTTAAACAGGCACTTAACAGACAGTTTTTTTGACAGCTGCTGCATTTGCAATTACTGTAATATAATTTTTTTTTCTTCTGAATAGCTGCAGATTTGTTTTTGTCTGAGCTGAGGTGGAAAATTGAGAAATAGTGGATTCAACAATAATTGACTTTATTAGGAATATGAATGTATTACACCCACCATATATTAAAAACTCATTGCTTTTATATTGGCCTGAAACACTGTACACTACTTTTATGGTTCCCTAGTTTACCCGTTCCCCCTACTTTACTATTCCCATCAGCTTTATGTTCCTCATTCCCTGTCACACGGAGGAAATAAATGGTTAAAAAGCTAAGTGCTCATCAGACACAAACCAGAGTTCATAAATGAAAGTGGGCATCCTTGGGTAATTTAAGATATTGCTGTGAGCTGGTGTTGCCAAAGACGATGCACTTATTGAACCATAAACAAAAGCAATTAAGATGAGATGTTGATTACTGCGAAGGGAAGTTCCCCAGTAGTATAGAAAACACAGGCCACAGAGGGAGTCTCATTTGCATAAGCAACTCTGGAACCCTGGGATATCCAGGAAGGTCTGTGGAGGCTCGTCTGCAAAAGGATCCTTAGGATTTCCCGGGAGAAATCCTAAGAAGGCTCCCTGGAACATTCTGCACAGGGAATCACAACTACTAGGCAAAGACAGGAGACGACGGCTATTTCTTTGTGGCACAGCCAGAAAGTAAGGCAAGTCCCTCTGAAGTACATGAAAGGCATAAAGACACGTGCAAACTGCAGTTGGAATATAATGCTGTTGAAAGCTACCTGGTAAAGCATTGCCCATGCCCAATGACAAAGAACTCTTTGGAGAAGGTCTAGCTTCAGGGAAAGCCGAGGAGACCTTCTGGAGCCGTTCTTAATGGCTGGACCCTCCAGGCTTGGCCAAAAGGCAACTGTGCTAGCAAGATCCCAGGAACTTAAGTCTAAATCAACAGCTGGTAGAGCACTGGTGATGATGCCTCACGACAGAAGTTGCAAGAATCACAGAAGTGAAAAGGCATCTGAGTTGTTACAAAGGAAGAAAGGAAAGGATGCAGGGACATTTTTAAACCTGAAAACAAAACTGGGCAACAGGTCAGGGCAAATGCCATAGCAACAACCAACCTCCCACCCCACCCGGGCCTAGGTTCTCCACCACCCCCACAGCTGGAGCAGCTGCACAGTTGATGATCAGAGTGGAAATCCGTGAACACACTGGGTCTCTAAGATTCTCTTTCTGGGGTGGAAAGGCAATCCTGATTATGGAGAATCATGTCTAAAAATCCCCAAGAGCCAGGCACATGGTGGGTGCACAGCAATTTTTTATAGAAGGAAAAAACAGAAAACAAGGAATGGCTAGATGCACTCATGGAGTGAATAAGTGTGTGCATCACTGAGACTCATCACTGAGACTGAAGTTAAGCTGGAACTGACATTTAGAGCCGCCTGGAGGAGGCAGAGAGGGTGGAAAGAGCACGCCAGGGCAAAGAGCCCTGAGACATGTCTTAAGCATTGAGCAGGAACAAGACAGGCAGGAGAAGAGAAATGAGCGTCCAGCCAGACAGATGATGTTGGGTCAACTGAATCCTTCCCCGTCTGTCTGGAGCAACTCTGCAGGCACACATTCCAGCATGCCGAACAGCCAAAGAGAGCGGTGATTGGCATCTCTGAGCTAGCACCTGTGAGCAGACTGACATTCAGGGAGACAGGTCCAAATGCCACTGGTCAAAGGCCAGAGCACCTTGCAGCCTGACTGGGGCCACTCAGACAGGTGGGGTGACAGCCGATCCCACGCAATCACCCTGAGCAGTGGTTTGAATTTCACTGTGAGTGGCCAGTTCACTTAACCAGGAGGTATATCTGTGTTCCTCTAGATTTAAAAGGTGTGGAAACCCAGAGAAAGCAAACTAACATGTAAAGACCACTTACTTTGTGCCGGGCTCTCTGCTAACAGCACAATGCTATCCCTTTGAAAAGTCAGCAAAATTCTAAATAGGGGGTTGTTAGCCGTATTTTATAGATAGAGAACCTCAGGCTCTGATTAATCAAATGGTCTTTAAACATTCACACAGGCCATGAGATAGGACCAAGATCGAATCTTCATTTCCTGACCCATGGAAGTCTTGTTCTTTCTTCCACTCTGACATTGACACTGAGACATACAGAGATATATGCAAGGCAGGATATTTTTCAAGACAGAGACAGAGGTGGAAGAATTTTAAGTGTTTCCTTGACCACTGTTGTTGCTATTCTGCAAGTGAAAGAGAAAGAATCCATGGGGCAGATGGAAAAATAAGATGGCATGCAGGGGTAGCCAGAAGAGATAGAAGTGTCATTTCTGGTGTGGAGCTTGTACTTCATCCAGAATTCCATGATAGAAAGGATGAGGTTGGTTATGGGATGGAGGCTGAGGCTTGGGTCATTGTTTCTGACAAAACTATGGTCCCAGGGCAGACTCCAAAAGATCACCAGGAAGGTAAAAATAGGTTACATACAGAGAAAACTCTGATACCCTGTGCCGGCCTTGAAAGGGACTCAGTCACTGAGTGATGACCACTGCTCTCATCCCTGTGGATACAAAAGCCCATGGGAGGAAGAAATATATTGGCAAGGTCACAAAATGAAGCTCTCTTTAGGGAGACGTAGCTTCTGAGACCTTGTTTATAGGATTCTGTGATTTAATTCATTTATTCAATAAACATCTATAGGAGTAGCTCCCTTGGAATGAACTACTGTAGGTTCTAGGAATAGATCAGTGAACAAAATGGATAAAAAAATCTCCGATCTCCTTGGGCTCCTATTATAGTGCCATGTATTCTGTTTATATCCAGTATTACCATGTTTCTTCTCCAGGTTTATATCAGAATAGTCCTGTTGCCTTCCTTCACAAAGAAGTGAGCAGTGAGGATGTAGGGTGGGGTTTTTACATACAGGATGCCTTAGATTTGAATCCTAGATTTGTCATAACCTAACTAAAACATCCTCAAAAATAACAAGCTGCAAGGGTATTTCTTATACTATTGGGGAAAATAATATTTTTCTTGAGGGGTGTTAGAAAAGTTCATTTACATATGCTAAGTCATTTAGGCTGCTACATAGACACTGAAAATACGAACATCTTTTCTTTAGTTCTGACCTCTCTCTCCCCAAGCCTGAGTTCTGTATCAGATAGTAAATCATGTATTCCAGCTTCCAGTCCTAACCCTGTTCCCACAGCAGCTTCTGCACACAGAGGGCATATGCATTGTTTGCAAATGCAACTTATGTTCTACAATCATAGAACAGAGGAAACCCCAAATCATTCATGGCCAGGGGAGACAGAGGAAGGAAGGAGAGGCAGAGAGACCAAAATGAGGCATTTCTCTGGTACGAGGCAATGAGCCTCTTCACCAGGAGTGTGATCCAGTAGACAAGGAGGAAATGTTTTGGAAAGATTTTTAGGAAGTCTTTATCTATAGGTCATGCCTACTGATGAGATGTTAGGGCTGAGAGAAAGGGCAGCATCTAGCATTTCCCAGTTTCTGATTGGAGCTACTGAGTGGGGAATAGTGCTAAAGACTCAGCGGGAACAAGGCAGAGTTATGAACTGCAGATATGTTGAAATTGACATGCCCAGTGGGTATTCAGGAGGTGATGACAACTAGGGGTTAAATAGAAGATCCTGGACTTTGTAGGAGAAGCCTGGGCAGGAAGTCGAGATGTGGGGTTCCCTGGCATGTAGGTGGCACTTGTTACAAGGAGGGCAAACGAGATGATTGGGAGAAGGTTAGTAGAGTGTGAGAAGGGAGTTGAGTAAGAAGACCAGGGATAGTACTATTTACAAGTGGCCAAGCATGTGAAGTCAATGAAGTGACTATGAAGAGGCACACAGAGCTGGAGACTGAGAAACTACAACTGAACTTGTCACCCACTGTGATGGGGGCTAAAGACACAGCAATCCTGCCAAGTTCAACCCCCTGACCCCACCACCATCAGCTCACACAGCAGCAGGCAGGATGGGCTTGCCAGTAGGTCCCCGGGACACACCTTTCTGCAAGGAGTGCAGAGGAAGGGCTCTGAGAATAACACAAACAGCCATAAGTTTTGCCCAAAGAAATGTCACATTGAAAGAGCCCCAGCCCCAGAAAGGTAGGGTGTTGGGGCAATGACTGAAATTGTAGCTGAGATGGGAAGCTCTAGAGATGAAGAACATTCATTTGGTTTCCTAGGACTTCCTGAATGATTCATTCTTCTTCTCCTCTGTGAGGTGGAAATGTGTTAGAAAGAAATCTTCTACGGTTATAAATTCTCTCGGTTCCTTCTTAACCAGACAGGCAAGATTGATGGACTAAGCTGGTTTGACACAGAAGCAATTGGGAATATCGTTATTTGCCTTGTATTTATCTGCATTTATGTTAATGGCTTTGTTCTTGATCAGAGCAGCCAGGAAACTAGGGGAAATGTTTATTGCACTCAAAGTTTTCCAGTGATGAATTATGTGGGAGTCGTAGAATAGCCAATGCACATGACGTGTTGAAAATATTTCCCTTATTTTTTTTCTGCTTCTGATCCCAACAGCACAGACCTCCTGCATACTTGAGACCAAACCGACTCAATTTTTTATATTCTGCTTTGTCATCTGATTGATTTAATGCTTCTTGTGGTCAGATTTTGCAGAGAAAATGATACCCATACAATTTCTCTCTCTGGCATGCTCTTGCTTGCTTGCTCCTTTTTCAAAGCACAATTTCATAAAAATCACAGGACCAGGAGGGACCTTTGTCCACATTTCTTCCCAACTCCTCACTGTACAGAAGCACTTGGGAAAAAAACGATGAGAAGGAAAGAAGCCACTTTTTAAAAATCTTTTGGAGGTCAGGCTATGTGCTCAGATGTTTTATTGTATTAACCTATTTAATCTTTATGAAACTCTATTATCCCCATGCTGAAGATGAATGAATTGAGGCTTGGAGAAAGTCAGACACAGGCTGGCAAACCACTCTATGTTGTCCAAATCAAGCTCAACTTCTGATTTTGTAAATAAAGTTTTCTTGGAACACAACCAAACTCACTTGTTTACGTATTGTTTATGGCTGCTTTCAAGTCACAATGGCAAAGTTGAGTGGCCGCAGCCAAAATCATGTGGCCCACAAACCCAAAAATGTTTACTATTTGGTCCTTTATAGAAGTTTACTGACCCTTCATTTAGGAAAATTGTCATGGTCACAGATAGCATATCACCTGTGCATTATAAGACCTTGTTCTGTCTCACTCCAAACCTCTGTTCTTTCCTACCACGGTACTGTTACCCCATTCACAGTGTCCACCACATACAGGAAGAATTCACTCAATTGGCCCCTCTGTGCATTTTCACCTTCTTGAAAACCTGTAAGGCTTCTTGCAGGCAATTATAGGCAGCAGCAAGGGTATGTGTGCTTGTGAGGCATTTGAGGAACAGGTCTTCCCTAACCCTTCATGCCACAGTAGGTTCCATTTTCTGTTTCACAAAAAGGAAACCAAAATGGAGACTAGTTTAAGTACAACCGTTCTTCCTTTATTGGGGAAGGTTTCCTGGAAGAGGTAGAATTTAAGTTCTTCATGTCACAGGTCATGCAAATTTCTCCAAAAGATTCTGAGGGAAATGAGAAGGGGTGAAAAATGCTTTTGAAGACTGTAAACCATTCCAAATGGTGATGCTGAGGAAGGCGAGTGAAGGTGGTAATGCCAGAAGCAGCCATTTGCTGAACATGTCATGGGATTTACATAAAGTTCAAGTTTATATAAAGTTTCTCCAATCTGCACTGCCCTTGCAAAGGTAGGTAATTTTGTGACCGGAGGAAAGAGAGACCCAGAAATGCGAAGAGACTTACCCAAGATTCCACATTTAGTAAATAATGCAGATAGGACTTGAATCCCGGTATACATGCAAAGCCCACTCTTTCCCCACGTGCCACTTCTTAAATGAAGCCAGCAGAATGAAGAGGTCACTTTAAGAACTGGCTCCAAGGATCGTGTTCAAGCTTTCTCAGGGTTAGCTTTTCTTAGAAGTGAAGTAAATATGAGTTAACGGAAGCCAACCAAAGGCAGATATTTGTGGTCCTCATTGGAGTTGGAAGTCTGAAGATGGGAGGGAAGGGGACATGGTCTATGAGGGTGTTGAGGGGAGAGCTGAAGGGAAACTAAAATAAAGAAACAAAATTTCCCGTGGAGGCTCCCTGGACTGGGAGACCTGTGGGTATCAGAGCTAGAAAGAGACCCACATGAGACCAAATGTGCAAAACAAAATGTTAAAAAACAAATAAGAAGGCGGAAGAGATGCCCATCCACGGAGGCCAAGTCTATAAGGCATCTGAAGTGTGATGTCTGACCCTGGGAATCTGATCCGAGGTGAGATCTTTACACAATTAGAGGGTCTGTTTAATCAGAGAATTGTAGAACATCAGGTACAGAGGGAATTTATGGGACATTTGGTCTGATCCTCATCTAATCCTGATGGTGCAGGACAGGCGAGCCCCAAAGTGGGGCTCAGCCTGTGAGGGTTCTTGGCTTCACCCAGGAAGGACTTCAAGGATGAGCTGGTGGTAGGGTAAAAGAAAACATCTTTATTGAAGGGGCAGTGTTACAACTTTGGCAGTGTTAGAGCTCCACGACTGCTCCTGCAGAGCAGGGATATCCCATAGGCAGTGCTCAGGGCACTTTTGCAGTCATGTTTACACCTATACTTAACTATATGTAGATTACAAGGTGGGGGTTGTTTATGCAGAAATGTCTAGGGAAGGGGTAGTAACTTTTGGGTTGTTGGGTCATTGCCACGGAAAGGGGCAATAACTCCTGGGTGTTTACCATTGCTGTGGCACACTGGCAGCCATGTCTTATAGAAAGCTGCTTTTGTCCCATCCCTGTTTTAGCTAGTCCTCAATTTGGTCTGGTGTCTGACCCCCACCTCCCGAGTCTAGCATCCTCTACCTCACTGACACTCCATGATGGCCACCACTGAGGATGCACAGACCCCACTTGATCACCTTTAGAGACCAGGAATCAGCCGGGTGCGGTGGCTCAAGTCTGTAATCCCAGCACTTTAGGAGGCTGAGGCAGGTGGATCATAAAGTCAAGAGATCAAGACCAATCTGGCTAACATGGTGAAACCCTGTCTCTACTAAAAATATTTTAAAAATTAGCCGGGCGTGGTGGTGGGCACCTGTAGTCCCAGCTACTCGGGAGGCTGAAGAGGCAGGAGAATGGTGTGAACCCGGGAGGTGGAGTTTTCAGTGAGCCAGGATCGCGCCACTGTACTCCAGCTTGGACGACAGAGTGAGACTCTGTCTCAAAATACTACTACTAATAATAAATAGAGACCGGGAATCTAGTTCCTACAGCACCAGGCAGCTCCAACTCAAACAGGTGATTTCCCTGTGACTTATATCAATCAATCCCAATTCTGCCTGCAGGATGGTAGATAGGACAATCCTAACAACCGTTTTTCTACATACGGTTTATTAAAATATGCAGACAGCTAGCATATACCCGCAGGACCATCCTTTCCAAGTTAAACACAAAAATCACCACCAACAGATGCCTTCTGTGCATGATCAGCCCGCTAGGAGCATTATATGTTATCTCACATCCGTAAGAGGTTTTCATTACCACCTGCACTTTATAGAAGAGAAAACTGAGGCTCAGAGAATGGAAGTAACTTCCCCATGATTCACTTGAAAAAGAGATGAATTTCTAACACGGATCATTCTTTGAATCCCCTGTGGTTTCTGACACCAAGATTTTGAGCTCCCTCACCAATACGGTAACTTTAGACTTAAAAAAAAAAAAAAAAAAAAAAAAGCAGAAAAGAATAAGTGGGCATGTTTTATTTTTTTCATTCAATTGACATGGAGGAGAAAAAGTAAATTATAAGTAGAGTTGAGTCAGAGCTGTATAAGAAAAACAATTCACTATTTGAAAAATGACTTCCTATAAAATGCCTTCTTAGGTTGTTTTTGATGTTTAAAATAAAAATCGGTGGTATGTGTCTCTGTAAAGCAGGGGAAAAATTCACCCAGTTTCCCAGGAATAGTCAATAAAATCATCTTTCCTTACATTTATCAAACAATGGGAATATATATTTGATAATTAGGTAAACTTCCTCTCTTTGTCATTTTAAAATCAACAGCATCTTTAAAATGTATTTTCATCATAATCTCTTCTAATAAAAAGTGTCAGAAGAGGCAGTTTCATGGACTATAACTTTATAGACAATGAGGTTAATCAAGGTGGATACGTTTTCCAAAATGGTTATGAGTTCTCAAGCCTCCAAGGTCGAAAGACAAAAATCAACTATAAAATTTTGGTTTTTAAATGGCACCATAAAGGCCCATGCCAGTTACAATTTCCAGCCTTTTTTCCTTCAATTCTTATGCCCAACACCATTTCTAATTAGGAAACTGGCCTTCTGTGGGCACCTTAATGAAGTTGTAACTCCTGCGAATTCTTCCGTCTGGAACATCTTCCATGTGTTACAGATGAAACCATCCACAGCCATATCAGACTTCCAAAGGCCCAGGGCATCTACTGCCTGACAAGCACTTACTTTCTGAATATTTTAAAGACAAGGGGATTAAGAACTTCAAAAATAACAGATTCTTCTTTGCATGAAAATATAATATGTTTCCATCTTAATGATGTAAAAGAATAGCTTGTTATCACGGTACATCTGAAGAAAAAAACAAATTACACATGCAAATGTTTTTTTAGCTAATTAATTCAATTCTGAAGATAAAATTGGGACAGTACAGAATTTCAAGCAGATTCCTAATAAGATGTGGAATCTAGCAATTTCGACTAAGGTACCAGAACATCTATTTCCAGGAGATGAAGTTTCTCATGGCCGCTTAGGTTGGTCATTCCAGACCAAGGTTTGAAAAAAGCATTAATACACTGATTAGATATTTGTCCCATCACTCCTGCAATGTAAAAATCTCAGGATCAAAATTTAGACTAAATTGGTGGAAACTCTCGTTACTTTGTACAAATTAAAATACCACCCAGGAGAATGGAATTCACCTATAATAGTGATATAAAGATGACATTATAAAACCTACATCAGTTACACAATTAAATCGGTCTTTGAATTTTTAAATTTGTGGAAAGGACATGGGTTTGAAGTCATACATATCTGGATTTTGATAATTAATCTGCCAGCTATTTGCTATGTGAGAGAACAAATCATTATTAAAAATCCCTAATACGTACTCAATTTTTTTTTTAAATCTGTGAAGTGGAATTCAAAATATCCACCTCAGGGTTTTGTCACTGTTATGAGAATTAGAACCAAATATGCATTGGTGTTTAAGAAAAAAACATATCATTGTAACCCCCAGCTGCCTTTTATGCATGTTTGCTCCTAATAAAAAGAAGAATCCTTTTGTTTTGTCATGAAACCAAGATCTTTTGAACATCGCAAAAATCTCAAGGAAGTCTTTGGACTGCGAGAAGGCATCAATAGAGGAGGTGATTAAGGTTGTTTCATCCAGAATTCCAGCATCTAGAAAGATTCTAGATCAGGGGTTCTCAACCCCACAGCCGCGGACCAGTCCACGGCCTGTTAGGTATCAGGCCCAACAGCCGGGGTTGAGCACCGGGCAAGTCAGCATTACTGCCTGAGCTCCGCCTCCTCCCAGATCAGCAGCAGCATCAGATTCTCACAGGAGCGGGAACAGTATTGTGAACTGAGCATGCAAGGGATCTAGGTTGTACACTTCTTATGAGAATCTGACTCATGCCTCATGAGGTGGAACAGTTTCATCCCTAAACCATCCCCCACACCCCACCTGCCCGTCCATGGAAAAACTGTCTTTCCACGAAATCTCTCCCTCATGCCAAAAAGGCTGGTGACCTCTGCTCTAGATGACACGGTAAATAAACTATCTCAGAGCCTGGTATATAGTAGATGCTCAAGAAACTCTTTCTTTCTTGTCTGGAAGCATTGTTTCTGTGCTAGAATATCTTTGTTTTTGAGAAGTACCACCAAGTTTTCTATTTTCTTTTTCTTTTTTTTTTTTTTTACTTTCATTTTAGGTTCAGGGATTCATGTACACGTTTGTTATATAGGCAAATTGCATGTCACAGGTGTTTGGTGTGCAGATTTTCTCATCACTCGGGTATTAAACATAGCACTCAGCTGCCACTCTCCCTCCACCCTCAAGTGGGTCCTGGTGTCTGTTGTTTCCTTCCTGGTGTCCATGTGTACTCAACATTTAGCTCCCACTTATAAGTGAGAACATGCAGTATTTTGTTTTCTATTCCTGTGTTAGTTCACTTAGGAAAATGGTCTCTAGCTCCATCCATGAAGCACCAAATCCCTCCAGCCAAGCAGCAAGGAGACAGAAGTTTTACTCTGTCTCTGGTGAAAAAAGTATACAAAAGGGGCATAAAGTATAGCCATACAGTCCACCATACCCTGCCCTGTGGCCAGGAAAGACATTGCTGGTCTGTCACAGAGCTGTATGAGACATCAAATAAATTTCTATTATTCACATGTACCAGTAAAAGGGAGACTTTCTGGTATCTTGACCCAAGGTGATGACTCTGAGTGTCCCTACCAGTGAGAAAAGAAAAATGCTGAGGGTCCCTGAGTTGGAAGAACCCTCCTGGGTTGCACCAGATAGGCTTGTCCAGACCAAAGATGTCAGAGCTTTAGCCTGGAGTCCGGGGAAATAAGGACAACCTGAGCCCACGTCCCAGAAAAAAGCTGAAAGCAAGGCAAAGAGACAGCAGCACCAAGTAAAGGGCCCAGTCAGGAAGAAATAATGGAGTTTGGATAGAGAGCTGAAGTGGGACACTGAGTCCAGAAAATGCCTGGCAGGGGCAGTAGATCAGGCTGGAACTTTGGAATTTCCCACATTTCCCATATCTAAAAGGACTTGGACCAAGAAGGGCGGTTAGGAGGAAGAGACCCAGAGCAGGGGATACCAGGGGAAGGTGGGAGTCTGGAAAACTGAGAAGAGGTCACAGGCAGGACCACTCATGACTGGGAGCTTGGTCCCAGGGATGGGGGACCCATGGAACTCATAGAACAGCTGTCATTGTCAAAGTAATTTTTATCTCCAAGGAATACCCTAGACCCTATAGTTCATCCAGGAGAATCCCAAAGGCAAGGAAACATTTATTCCTAGTCAAGGCGGTTGAGGCCACTTTGATCTTCCTGCCTGTGTGAATGAATCACAAATCCCTCTAAATCCTGTTGAATGAATTCAACATGAGTAGAGATGTTTCCTTTTCTTTTCTCTAAAATATACCACCAACATCTCTTTTCTTAAATGCTCCTGAGATTCTCCCACTGGCCATTGACTTCTCTGAACCTCAGTCTTCTCATCTATCAAATGGCAAGAATAATATTGAGATGGTGACAAGACTTAAGAGGGAATTTCAGTAGGAATCAGGGAAGCCATCCTAGGCTCTCTGGTTGAGCAGTGAGAATTCTGGAGTTAAATGTCTCAGTATCATGGCCCTTGTTTGATGTTCTCTGAAATTCAATTCTGAAAGAGCCATATCTAGAAAACAAAGCCACCCATAGATGACCTGAATGCTCTCTTGCTTTGAACCTTTTGTCTTCATCTCAAGATAGTACAGGAGTCCACTTCATGCAATCTTGCTGGGTATCAGCAGCACGCTGCCTCACTTGGGAAAGACCCCAGTGATATCAGCAATGTCAGGAGTTCAGGAAAGTCCAGATGTGTACAAAAACTGTTCAGGGATTGCAGGTGATTGCTGTGTATCCCTAGAAGGTACAATTATTTGGGAAAAGCTCAGGAAGTTATTTGAGTCTCCATCATCTCCATTCTTTACTTATCAAGAAGGTGTGGGTCTTTATGGTAATGGAAATAATATCGACAATTTATTAAGTATTTATATTGGGGATGGTTAAGTGTATTACATGCATTGTCTCTTTATAACCACCCTATGAGATGAGTAATATCATTTATCTTCATTTTAGCAGTAAGGCAACGGAGGCACAGCAGGATGAAATAACTTGCCCAAGGTTACCCAAACATAAAGTGGTAAAGCTAGTATTTCAACTCAGGCTGGTGATCCAGAACCCAACTTATAAGCTTCTGCCTCTACTGCATTCTGAGTTGGGGGAAGTAGATGATCTTGGAAGAGATTTTTAAATTGGACAGGGAGGGCTGATTTCTATAAATATTGGTGACAACATTCCCCTTGATGCTGAGATTTACACACCATAATGCTAGGGGCTTGATGAATTAATGGGGTTGACTTTATGTGAGTCAGACCTGTTCTTATCTTCTCTGTGTGACTCCAGCCCCAAAGGGGAAGTAGAGAAGACAGAAAAGCAGAAGACAAGAACACTGACCATCTGACCCACCCCACCGAGCATAGCCAGCGTCAGGGTTGTCCAACTCCAGGTCTCTGCTCAACTAACCTTCTAATTTTGTTGATTTCCAAATCCCAAAAGCCCCACCCATGCAGGATTGTGGGGAGAAGAGAAGCATGTCATCCTTGCTTTTTAATTCCTTTTTTCATCTTCTTATCACAAGTTCCTTGGTAATTTTCCAATTTCAAAGGAAATATTTGGAAGGATATCTGAGGACTGAATGCGTTCATGTTTTACACCAAATGCTTTCAACATGAGAATCCGCCCAGTCGTATCTAATAAAAATATCCTTCCTGAGCTGGTACCAGGAGGTTTCATTAAAATAGCAGTCGATAAGCAGAGCTGATTTGGCACCAAGGAAAAAAATCACAGGCATATCATGCCTTTGGAATTCAAGAGTACAGCTGAATCAAGGCCCTTTTTAGTTGTCTTAGGACCATATTCTAAGTTTTGCCTTATCAGATACTGAGGAATACACTGTGGGAGAAAAGAAAAAGCTTTTCTTCCCATCTCAGGCTCATGGCTGAAACCCCTATAACAAAAGACAGATGAACAAGAGAAAAGCACACAAATTTATTTAGTGCAAGTTTTATGTGACACAAGAACCTTTGGAAATGAAGATCCAAAGAAAAGGGGAAATCTGTGTATTTCTGTGCTAAGTTTGGGGTTACGTGTCCTGAACCCAATCAGTACTATGTCAAATTATACTGAACTGTCAAATTGAGAGAAGTTTCAGAAATCTTTTCTCTATCCATCATGCCAGAGACAGAGAAACCTGCCGTGGACCATTGCTGATGCCCTAGAAATCAGGTCCCCTCCTGCCTGTGAGTCAAAGCCTCAGCGAGCATTCTGAGAGATTTATTCCCAGGGTTTCATTCTCCTGAACACAATTGCCCGATTAACAAAAAAGCCAGAATAGGGGCCCAGACAAACGGTTCCTAATATGTTCATTAATACGTTTTCAAAGTTATTGCATGTCACAAACTTATTGCATATCACCATGGGCTTGGTCCTCTGTGAGTGCTGGGGACTCCCATTTGAACAGGGATCTCACCTACAAGGAGCTTGCCATCAAACAAGGGAGGTAAGATGTACACAATGCAAGATAGGAAGTAATCATTGCTACAAGGGAATGAAAAGGAGGAAAGAATTATTCCCAGCTAGGAGGCGCATGGAATGCTTCCTGGAGGAGGCATCTGAACAAAGTTTTGATTGTAGGTGAGAAGTGGGTATCAAGGATGGGAGGGAGCATTCTCCACGCATGCTTGGAGGAACCAAGCATAAGAGGATAAAAGACCAGAGCTGTGTGCAAACAAAGGGAATACTTAGACATTCAGGCTGCCTGGACTTAAAGGTGTATGGTTGGCTTTAATGGAAAAAATGGTCAAACTATAGTAATTGGCTTCTGTTTTCTGTATATAAGTTTGCTCATTAATCCAACGCACATACTGAGGTCCTTTCCAGTATAGTTAATTTCTACTTCTAACTCCATCATTTTGATACAGCAGAAACCTTGGGGTTTTGATAAAGGTGAGAGGTATGGAGAGGCATGAGCTAAAACTCTGGAAAGCAAAAGCATCCTTAAAGCCCTCTAATTTTTGTCACTCTGGTCTAATTCGGATGCCTTTGCATATTATGATTCCCTGATGGACATACCTTTCTCCTTTCTCTATCTTTCTCTGGGGTTCTAGAAATTCAATTCAAATATCGTCTCTTCTGTGAATGAAGGCTGCCCTCTTCCTGGCCAACTGGCCGTTCTGAGCTCCAGGTTCTCTCTTCTGCTTCCCCGTCACACTCCACCCAACCATTCAGCCCTTGTCACACTCTGCTAAATTTATCTGTGTAAGTAACAACAGCAATGGTAAGGACAGACACCGTCTCCTCAGCACTCAGGATGTGCTGGGTTTTCCCTGCACCATCCATCACTTCCTCAGAGGGACTGGAACTCATTATGGACAGGGATCTCATCCTATAGTGAAAGGTATTGACCTCGAACCAGACTGCCTGGGTTGGCATCCTGGTTTTGCCACTTCTTTAGCTGTGTGAACTTGGGGAACTTGCCAGCCTCTCTGTGCTATGGTCTTTCTCCTCTGAAATATAGGGATAGCAATAACACGTATGTCATGAGTATTATTGAAATGACCATGAATCGTAAGAGAAAACAGAGGCCCTCACAGTTTTAGTGGAGGGTGGTATGTAATGTACCTAGTAGGCACCCTATACAGAAATGCCTATTTTTAAACTCAGGGTTCTCTGTGCTTAGGAACTGGGTTAACCCATTTATGCCTGAGGTTGCAATTTTTTGAATTTTTGCCATCAGACCTTGGCTATGACCTTGGGCAGTAAGAGTAAATAATTCCCTCATGCTCAGCGTCCCAATAATGGAACACTAGGCATAAATGGATGTTAAGCACATGAGCGAATTTCCCAAGGTCCCTCCCACCTCCAGTATTTCCCAGTCCCAGCTGTCATTCAGTGGCCTTGGTGTCACTTGGGAATGCCGTGTCATCCCAATGCATCAGGGTAGTGTCCTCCTAGGGGTAGAACCTCCTGGCCAGGGCAGGGCACCCAGTACACAGATGTTTCAGTTTATGCCTGAGACTTACAGCTATGGAAATACCACCCTTCAAAACATTATGCCTTTTTTGTTTCTAATACCTGAATTAGGTCTCAAAAAGAAGAAAAGAAAAGGGAAGAAAAAAAAAAAAAAAAGAAAGAAACGTAACAGATCTGTTTTGTGCCAGAGCTGTCTGGTCCCTCTAAACACTTAATCCAGCCGCTCTCATTGTCTGGGATCAAAGCGCCTTCCCCACACTGTAGCTTTGTTCTACTCGGAGCAGATGAACAGGCTGAAAGGAGAACCCCTTCAGGCTTCCTGCCCACCCCCCTTCCCCTGAACTTTGAGAGAACAAAGAGATTTACAAGGCAAGGATCCCAACTACAAGGTGCTAATGATCAGAATCACATGCATCTGAGGTCTGGACAAGTGTTCTTAAGTCAGAAGACTTCCAGGAGTGGGAGGCGCTTAAAGGAGAAGGCAGCTGGGAACTAGGAACCAGGAATCAGGAGCTTGGAATTGCCTGGAGATGAGAACAAAACCTCGATCCAGGAGTGTTCAGGAATTTCTTGTAGAATACAAAGCATTCCCAGACATAAGTGCAACTCACCCAGGAAGGATACCCTCCCTCCGAAGGACCCCTGCCCCTGAGAATGAGGCCGGCTCCACTGGGCCCTCCCTGTTCCTCCCCTGCCCCAGCACCTGAAAGTAGCTGTTTAGTCTCAGCCTGTGCTGAGAATGACAAAAGGGTTTGCTAAGAGTGGCAGAGCACAAGCTCTAGGAGACCAGTTTAGCGTGAATCAGCATCACCTCAAGGGTTTGTTAAAATACAGATTGCTAAGCCCCAGGCTCTGAGTTTCTGATTCCCTAGGTCTAGGTAAAGCTCCAGAATTTGCATTTCTAACAAACTCCCAGATGCTGCTGGTTCAGGGATAATCCTTTGAGAACCTCTATTCTGAACAATTAACTCTCCAGGTTCATACACAATAAACCAATCGGAGCCAACATAGTCTCCAATCTCAGCTTCCAGCTGCCTCTCCCAAGGATCTGGAGATACCATAAGCAATGAGCAGAGTGAGCAGTCATTGCCCAAGTTAGATCTCGGTCCTTTCGCGTGCATCCCAGCGTGGTTGGGTCAAGATGGAAACATGCACGTCCAACTTGAAAACTCTTAATATAAACCACAGAGATGCACTGGATAATGCTGTGAAAAGCAGAGTAACCTGTGTCATAGCAGAGTGGGTGAGAGAGGAGATTTCTAAGGCAGACTCCCTGGATCCTGCAAGCCCACTTACTAACTGGGTGATATGGACAAGATGCTTAAACTGTTAGCCTCTGTCTTCTTCCTTGAAAATTGTGGAGCAAAATGAACTTCCCATCACAGGGTTGTTGGAAAGATTAAACAATATAACCTCGTATCAGGCTCTGTGGACAGTGATAGTTTTAAAAACCAGCTTAAACTACGTAACCTGCCTCCAATCAAACTCTCTGCCTTTTTGTGGGCTCAGCTTCTGCCTGCTACCTGTGGCAGTAGGTAGGATGATTTCAACATCAGTGAGCGAAATAAATGCCTTCTCACCTAAAGTCCCAACAGCTGATAGATACCTCATTGAGCAGAGACGGGGCACTGATATTTCACATATGTACCTCATTACTCACCCCCACCCCTGGCAGCAAGAACACGTGGCATTCCTGTTTAACTTGGCCATGACCAAGTTTCTGACATTTACATTTACATTCCAGCCCACACTGCCAGGGCAATGCCTGTTTCATGGGAAATGACCTTTGCTGGGAAAAGGGTCTCATTACATTTGCAGATAAGAGCTGGAGCTTATGGAATTTCTGAGCAATTCTTTAAAGACAACCTCCAGGAACAGAATGTTAGCTCAAGTCGTCAGAACAAATAAATCCCCAAACATTTTGTCTTAGTCCATTTTGTGCTGCTATAACAGAATGCCTAAGATTGGGTAGTGTGTAAAGAAATGAAATGTATTTGACTCACAGTTCTGGAGGCTGTAAAGTCCAAAGGCATGCACCAACATCTATTCAGCATCCAATGAAGGTCTTCTTGCTACATTATCCCACAGCAGAAGGTAGAAGGGCAAGAGAGCATGCAGTCACACGCTTGCTAACCTATAGTTAGGGAAGAAAGGGGGGTGAACTCACTCTTTTATCAGGAGCCTACTCCCGAAGTTATGGCATTAATCCATCTGTAAGGGTTCTGGTCACCTCTAAAATGTGCTACCTCTCAACACTGTTGCACTGGGAATTAAGTTTTCAACACATGAAATTTAGGAGACATTTTTGGACCATTGCACATTTTCTATGTGAAACAAAAGGAGCAAAAAACATTATGGTGATTTTTTTCTCTTTGTCTTGTGAACCTTGATAGTAGATGCATCAGGACTGACTCCCCCAGGACTCTGCTTAAGGAAGTGTTGAAAGGGAAGAACATCAGCTTCAGTTTAGCTGTAAGCACTTTCTGTCCATGGGCTAATTTTCTGAAGTTCTCTGTGAGCAAGTTAAGACTTTCTGTGCGGTCTCAAAATAATCAAATCAATGACCAGATACCTTCGATGTCATATAGCTGAAGCAACTGTGAGGGTCAAGACAGTTCCCACAGGCTGCCAGCTGGGCTCACAGTCACTACATAATCATGGACATGGTACAAAAGGCAGACTCTGGTCCCCAACTGCTCAGAGAATCGAACAAGAGGTGTCCATGTCAAGACAGAAACTGGAGAGTTTAATAGATGCACTGTACCTTGTGAGCAAAAACCGTACCAAAAAAATAGTACACAGGGTGGTGGAACATGACCATTAGTGCAAATACTTCTCAAATGACTTTCTCAAGTGCCAGTAAAATAAACGGTATTTTTGAGATGTATGTAGTCAAGTCAAACTGTCTACAACCAACCAAAGTGGCTCTTCCTTGGTGAATCCAACCAAGTGCTCTTTTGAGTGCTTAACTTCGGGGTTTGGGACAAGGCAGTGTTGCCTGTACCTGGAAAGGAAAGCCTTATCTCTCTGGGCCAGATTCCCACATTTCAGACTCACTGAGATAAACAAGCAAAGTAGTAATCTATTCATTCCTCTCCAGAAATTCAGTTGTTACATAAGCCAGTGTTTTCTTCTTCATGGTCTGTCTGTTCTGTCCATGTTTCATATACACTAGGGAAAAGGTCTCCTGAGGAGTCTCAGATCAGAGCATGGGCCAAGCTGAAGATCCACAGTAGAGAAGGTCAACAAGGAGGCCCAATACACTCACTGGTCAGAGCTCCTGAGCCTCCAGTTATAGTTGCTGAACTAGTGTGGTAGACTGAGTAACAGCACCAAAGACATCCATGTTATCCCTAGAAGCCATAAATGCCTTAAATGGCAAAGGGGGTTTTGCAGTGGTGATTGCATTAAGGATCTTGAGAAGCATAGATTATTTTGAATTATCGAAGTGGGCTCTAAATGTAGTCATAAGTGTTCTTATAAGAGAAAGGCAAAAAGAGATTTGACTGCACAGACAGGAATTCATGATGAGATGACTGCAGCAAGTTGCTATAGGGCTAGCCTTGAAGATGGGGAAGGGGTCGGGAGCCCAAGATGGGAAGAAATGCAGCTCCAGAAGCTAGAAAAGGCAGAAGATCACATTCTCCCTTGGAGCCTTCCGAGAGTGTGCAGTCTTGGACTTTGATTTTGGCCCAGTGAAACTGATTTTGGACTTCTGACTTCCAGAAGTGTGAGAAAATAAACATGTGTTGTTTTCAAGCATCAAATTTGGAATAATTTGTTACAGCAGCCACAGGAAACTAATACAACTGAGCACTATCAAAATGCTGCTTCACTGAACTGCCCTTTGCTCTGTTCTCTATAGGCTCTTCCCATATTCTCCTTTTAACACCATCTTTCCCAGTGAGTCACCCACAACTCCCTGGTCTTCCACACCTGTTAATCATGCGTGGCAACCACCAGGTCACTTCGACAGGAGTTGAGACTGGGTGGAGTTGTGTTGGGTTGTCTCTGTGTGTCTAAGGCCTGGCAGGCATCCAAGGTGTGTCCAAAGACGTGAGTCCTATGTCCTTGACTGTGACATTTAATCACTCAGGGCACAGGTTGTAAGATCTTAATGAGCTTTTTGACTCTACATTTTTATTTTAAATTGCAGGGATTTTTCACTTTTTCTAAAAAAAATGACAATAACTTTGTAAGATTTTGGTGAGCATCAAATATATTTTTTTCCCACATTCTCACAAATGCTTGCCTTTTTATTTTAAGTTCAGGGATACATATGCAGGTTTGTTACACAGGTAAGTATGTGTCTTGGGGGTTTGTTGTACAGATTATTTCACCACCCAGATATTAAGCCTAGTACCCATTAGTTACTTTTCCTGATCCTCTCCCTCCTGCCACCCTCCACCTTCGAATCAGCCCCAGTATATGTTGTTCCCCTCTATGGGTCCATGTACTCTCATCATTTGTAATTTTATAGGTGAATTATTTCCATAAACAACCAGTAATGGTTAACCTCTATGGAGTCTAATTTTCCATGTCACACGTAAAGGTGTGACACATACAAGGGTGACTCTATGAACACACAATAGCCCTGCGCCATGGGGTGCTCTTATTATGCCCATTGTACAGATGAGAAAACTGAGTTCTAGAAAGTTTAGGGAATGTGTGCAAGGTTACATGACTGATCAAGGTCACATAGGCAGTCAAGCTGGCACTGGAGCCTAAGCATTCTGACTCCAGGGCTCTGTCCACTTAACTGCCTCATACCACCGCACTGAATGTATATGAGAATGACTGTAACAGTCATTATAGGTACCTTGGATCCTGAGGTAGTTCTGACCATTGCACCTGCCTGGTGTGCCTTTACTGGGTCCTGTCATCCCCGAGGCTTCAGAGACTGAGACCCGTGTTTTCCCAATTCAGGAGACATGAATAGAAGCCATAGCTCAGTGCTGATGCTAATCACCTCCAAGTCTGTATGTTCCATAATGAGACCACCTAGCAAGCAATGGGCTGCCCACTGGCAAGAAAACATCCTTGTCCCACTTCCAAAGCTTGTGATTTCAGGGAGATGAAGCTCAGGTGGAGCTCCAGGGCTTAGCCTGAGCCTTGTCAACCGCAACCGAAATTTTGGTTGAAGTGTGAGGCAGTCTGTTACCGACATTCAAGAGCAGTTTAAACACACTGAGTCCCTTGAAGAGAGAAGCTCCCAATGTGCCTCCCCGTGTTTTATTCCAGCCTTCTGCACTGATCCATTTCATAAATATTCATTAAGCATCTACTACTCTCTTCTGGACACTGGGGCTGGAACAAGAAAGGTAACTCCACTCTGTGCATAAAAGAAACATGCAACATGGGGCACAGGCCATTCTAGTCATGAAGATCTGGTGCTGGGGTCCAGGCAGACAGTGGCTAAATTGACCTAGAAGAATTGAGGAAGGATTCAGAAAGACATTGATGTTTAGTGGAATTGTTAAGTCTTGCCAAACACGGAGGGAAGGCTGCCCTATCAAAGAGAGGGAGAAGCTTACATATACACAAACTTGAATGTGTTAATGAAAAAACATCAGTGTGGCTAGAACGCTAGGGATATGGGAGGAGAGTCGGGGGAAGGTTGGGCTTACAGTTCTAAAGGGAAGAGATGCCCGTCCAGACCACAGCCTGATTGGGATTAAGATTATATACCAGGTTTACTGCAGTGAAATCTTACATGGACTGAACATTCAACCTTTCTTCCCTCTCTTGCTTCAAACTCTTGAACCTGAGCTCCAAAACGTGTCACTGCAATGCTCCCATGTTAATGAGCAAACAACGTCAAAGCATCTCATTCATATGCAAACGCTCTGACACAGACGCTATATGAAATGAATTCAGATGGAATATGCCAGCATCCTTTTTTTTTCTTAATCCTTCCAGAGAGTTATGATGTTGCTACATAAGTTAATGAGAGAAATGGAAGAGCAAACACCGCTCTCGAAACCTGTCAACAGTGTAACTATTTAGATGGGTATTAAAGCCAGACACTGTCATATAACTTGAGGGTATGGCTGAAGATATCTTAAGAATATTTTGTTTCTGACAATTGAATCATAATTTTAATAGACATCTCCAAAACGAGAAGCAATGGTAGCAGCCATGTAACGCTTATTTAGGAGCTGGTGAAGATCTTTGATTCAAAGTGCTGGCTGAAATGACAGAACCCAGCTCTTGGGATGTCAGAGCTGCTAACAGAATTTTATTAGAACAGTAAGTGGCCAAGAAATATCAACACCATGCTCGATAGGTAGGTACTATGCAAAGTGTTTTATGTATATTATCCATTGAATCCTCACAGCAGTTTTAGGTGGCAACTTTTATTGCTCTCCTTTATGAAAGAGTAAACTGAGGCAGACAGAGGGCAAGCAGTTTGCCCAAGGTCACACAGCTAATGAGTGAAGGGGTTGAGATTCCAACCTAGCAATCTGACTTGACTGTTACCCACTGTCCTCTACTCCCCGTGGGCAATGAATTCTAGTGCTCTAGTCCCAAAGATGAGGAAATAGAGCCTAGTTCAGGAAAAAGTGACCTCACCAAGCCTCCTGCAGACACTTAGCAATAAAAATATTTGCCCTTAACCCCAAGTTAAAGTGAGACTTTTATCAAGTACTGCAAAGAGACAGTGTGGATTTCTGAAAGAGGAAGAGTCTTTAGAGAAGCTAAAAGGTGGACTAGAATCCCAGTTTTGGTGTTCGTTAGGTCTGTTGACCACAGCAAATGTCTAAACTTCCTCTGCCACAGTTTGATCAAACATATCATAGGGAGACACCTACCTACCTTACAGGATTGTCACTGGGAGGAGTTAGGCCCTAAATTAATGTTCATGCAAAAGAACCTGACTTCTGTAATTGTCCCCAAGTTCCACCCAACAGCTACACTGAGCTTCTGGGGAAGTGAGTTTTAGGACAAAAGCTTTTAGGGCAAAAGTTGTGCAACCATCTCAGAAAATTGACACCACTAGATTGTCAAGGAAACGTATTCAATGTCCATCCACATTAAATGACCATGTGGTTTGTGGTGTAATTACCCGACAGAATAGCATACAGCAATGCAAATAAACAGTCTACAACTACTTACAACATTGATGGTTCTTCAAACATAACAGCAAGTGAAAGAAGCCAGAAGAGAGGACATGTTGTAAGATTCCATTTATATAAGATACAAAGGCAGGAAAAACTATCCCATAGAGGTTCCTCTGACAGGAGTGACAGGAAGGGACAGTGGAGAGGGGGGATCGTTTGCTGAAATTCTGGCAATGTTTTGCTTGTTATTGTGGGAGTTAATGCATAGATTTTTTAATTTTGCAAAAATACAACAAGCTAAAGTCTGACAACATGTTCACCTTTCTATATATTCCAGTTTTTAAAAGTTTAAGAACTCCAAGGGTTTAAAACTCCTCTCACAAAGAACAAAGTCTCTGATCCACAAAGAAGGTGCAAGCCATGTCCCACCTAACAAGAGGAAGTCCACTATATTAATCTGATCTCATGCTGCTAAGAAAGACATAACTGAGGCTGGATAATTTTACAAAGGAAAAGAGGTCTAATTTACTCACAGTTCCACATGGCTGGGGAGGCCTCACACAAAGGAGGAGCAAAGTCACATCTTGCATGGTGGCAGGCAAGAGAGAGCTTGTGCAGGGGAACTCCCCTTGATAAAACCATCAGATCTTGTGAGACTTATTCACTATCATGAGAACAGCACAGGAAAGACCCACGTACATGATTCAATTACCTCCCACTGGGTCCCTCCCAGGATATGGAATTGTGGGAGCTACAATTCGAGATGAGATTTGGGTGGAGACACAGCCAAACCGTATCACTCACCCAGTGCAACTCCCTAGAAAGGACAAAATGCCTACTCCTGCCCCTCCTAGGAGAGAGTTTTGACGCTAACATGCTAAAAGGCAGGGAACTGGGTCTCGATTGTGACAGTGCAGATGGGGAGAGCCCTAGGAGAAGAAAAAAACCAAGAGATAAGTTGGAGACCAGAAGCCACTACCCCAATCATATCTGTTCCTGCTGAGGGTGTGCCCATTATGTACACACACACACATCCACTACATTCTGATCACTGCAAGGCATCACGTATTTCATCTGCACAACAACTTTCTAAGATGGGTTTTACTATCCCCCTTTACAAATGGTGGAATCAAGGCTTTGGGTGAATAAGTTACTTGCTCAAATGTAGCCAGTAAGCAACAGATCTGGAATTTGAATCCCATTGTTTAGTTGCAAGACTTATCCTTTGACCAAGACCCTGTTCCTCCTCTCCATGGAAAGATAACTTTATAATACTTCCTAATCTGTGGCAAAAGTTGGTTAATTACGATCCTGTGTGGGTGAAAGCGAACCAAAGCACTTTATCCTCCGGCTGATTGACAGTTACTGATTCAACCTCTTGTCAGATCCTAATGACATCAAGAAACCGAGAGAGAGATGCAATGGCAATTCCCATTCAAAGCATCCCAACGGCAGTGTTTCTAAAGACCTGGCCCTTGGTAGGTACTCAGTGAATTAATGAATGAAAGGAGCGATGACCAACTTTGCCATGGTTGTGTTGCTGTCAAATTGCCTTTCATCCTCACAATAAACAGGGAAACAGTTTTTTATCCCCATTATACAGATAAGAAAGTGAGGACCCAGAGAGGTTGAAGTGACTGGTCTAAACATCCCCAGAAGGGAGTGGCAGTGCCAGAAACAGCTAGGTCTATTTATATACACTAGGAAAACTTCCGCCAGGATGTTAACACCCGAGCCTGTTGTTTAGACAGTGAATCCTCAAAACCATGTTAAAGAGAAGCCTCTCTTTACTTAATGAAGCCCAATGATCCTTTAAAAATAGTGCTGCTATTTATTGTATTTCTGGAGCTCACAGAAGCTGAGTGGAATATTTTAGTGCCATGTTCTGAGAAAGATGCAGGTTTTAACCAGAGATGCAATTGGCAAACCATAAGAATAGACTTGACTGTAATATTTGGACAGATTCCCCTTTCTGCTTTCTTCTTTGAGGCTTCTCAATGGCATCTTCTCCCTGATTGAGACCAAAGGCAGAATAACAGGGGGTCTGCTTCTCACTTCTGAGTCTATATATCATAGGTAAAATGATTTATCAATTGCCAACTCCAGTCCAATCTCCATCACGCTCAGGCACTCGATCAATTAATACTGACACTAAGTGGGGTGACTCTGCTGGGGCTTCCCCCTCTAAAGTTCTAAAACAGCAACAAATGGCTAGCACTTTATTAGGTGCCATGGAGAGAAAGAAGACAAGCAAAAGTATGTTCCCTCTTATGCTTTGTTCTTACTGAAGAGATCATATCACAGGCCTAAAGCAGAAATAACCAGGGAGCAAATATAAAACAAAAAGAATCTCCATACAACCCAATGGAGGCCACCTGAAATGGCACCTTCTTTCTGCACGACCCCCTCCAGTGTGAACCAATTCCTCCTGCTTCAAACACATCAGTCCCCAGAAAGTAACAAGCCAGGAATTTGAATGCAATGTAGACAACAACTGTATTTTACATGATTATTTTCCATTCTCATTAAACTGCTGATTAATGTATCCCATTTTTTGTTTTTTATAATCTTTGCAAAATAAAAAAACAATGTCATCAATGACTTTTAATTTGTACACTGCAGCACACATCCTGCTGCACACATCCTGCTGCGTCAGTTCTGACGATGGTCTCCACCGCTAGAGTCTCTTACAATGATACTGCCCTCCTCTGTCCCTTAGGCTCTCTCCCTCTCTCTGGGGCCTGCTGTGCTTTCTCAAAGCTGTCTTATCAATCTCTCTGCCAGCCTCCATGTTCAGGCACAAGAGTTGAGATCGCTGACAAGACCGGCTTCACTTCTCCAAAGAATCCAGCCCCTGCCTGCCTCCCAGTGAGCAGAAACTGCATAGCTCAGGGCTACTCCTTTGTTAATTAGGATCAAATCTCAATCCCTGATAACCCAAAGAAAGGAAAAGGCAGCCAGTCAGGCTAAGAGGCTGTAAAAGAACTTCCACTAATCCTCCCAAAGCACTCACGAGAGGGCTTTCTGCCAAGTCAGGGTCATTTAATGTATTCTGCTTTGGAAAAGATATTAAAAATGATTAAGTTCATTAAAAAATAAAGAAAAGAAACCTCCTCTAAAGCAATGACCTCTACTCAGCAGCTGTGATAAAACAAGTACCTTTTCTTAGGATCTGAAATGTGCTAGAAATTTCAACAAAACTGTGTAGAAAGGCAAGGTACACCCACACCAGGGAGTGAATCTTTCTGGCTACCAACCCAGCAGAAGTCAGAAGCAAACATCACTCTAGGCTTGGTGCTCAAGAGGGATCAGAAGGGGGTAATATAGTCTCTGTCCTCAAATATCTTGCAGTCTGGAGAAAAAGATGACACATATACAGAAGATAAACTACCTGATGGGTGCAGAGTGGACACAGTAAGAGACCCCTGGAGAGGGGACTTGACGTGCTGAACCTTAAATGAGGAGTTGAATTTGGAAGAGCAGAGATGAAGATGAGACATTCCAGGCAGAGAATATTTTGAGCCAGTGCAGGAAATTTACAATAAGGGAAACGCATGTCTGGCCCAGAGGGAAAGTGGGTAAGACAGATGGAGTCTTTAAGAGCTTAAACACCACACCAACGAGCTGTGAGGTTACTCTAAACATCAGTGTAACTGTATTTTTACATGAAAGAGGATGAACAAGATCACCTCTTGACTGGACTCTTTTCTATTTCTATCTCCAGAGCTCTGAATTCTCAAGTTTCTGTCATGTTCTTTCCTTCATTTTTCCTCTCTGAATTACCGCAAGGAGTTTTCAACTGGGGCAGTACTCATCCACAGTGCATTTAGAAATGTCTTTGGAGCATCTGGAGCCATAATTATGATTAAGGATCAAAAATGGCCTTTATGGGTAGAGGGTAAGGTTGCAAAATGCTGTTCATTGCTCAAGGAAGAGGTGTCCTGACTAAACTGGCAATATCGCCCCTTTGAGTTGCACCTGCTGTGATAACAATGATGATGATAACAAAACAACAATAATAAACTCACAGATCTAATCAGTTCTATGACTGAGACCTAAGCTGGGTCCATATAAGTCAAAATATTCTATTTACACCATGGTGACAGGCTCTGTAAATGTTCATAGGGGACATGGCTGCCTTTCATTTCTGAGTAGACCACAGCCACACCCAACTTGCTGCATCCTCTTCCTGCAACTTTCAACATAACTTACCTCCATGGATAAACCACAAGAGCCCTTTCTAAAGATAGGAAATCAAAGCAAAGCAGATGGTGTCATCATGTCCTCTCCCAATAGTTCCAAAACTCACAGGGCCATCATGACTTTGTATTTCAAAGAAGGAATTGTGGTTTACTGTCATGGCACGACAAAGAACGAATGTTCTCCTTACAAGTCTGGTTTCCTACATCAACTATAGAAAATACTTAAAACATGACATGGGCATATTGACCATTGCTCCTCTCATAACAGGAAATGGGTTCTGACTCAAGGCTTGCTGAACCTGCCAAAGGGAAGAGGAAGAGAAAGAGAAAACTTCACGTGTGGTGTGCTAGGCATCAATGTAGTAGCCTGAACAACCTGAAAGAGTTTCAAGGAAGCAGCCAAGATCAGCATGAGGATTATGCGGTCCTGAATGACCCAATCAGATTAGAATAGGACCTTGGTGGTGTGACTTGATTTTGTGTAATGAAAACAAGTTAGATTTAGCAATCCTTTAGGGCCCTAACCAAGCATATTGGAACTCCAGGAAAGATCTCCATTCATCAATTCAACACATACCACTGGACATCTACCATGAGCCAGGATGCCAGGATTTTTCTACATGCTATAGTGACCTGGACAATGCTTTCTACATTCACAGCAGGAACTGAAGTATTAAGCTAAATCTAAAGCTGAAGTCCTTTCGGAGTCCCCCACAGATTGTGGTGAGGGCAAGAAAGGCTGATATGGAGGATACCAAATAAGGGGACAGTAAGAATCACTCCATAGCCATCCGGCCAGGCTTGCCTGAAGCTCAGGGCTGGAGGATGTTGGTGAGAGTAGGATAACCAACCATCCTGATTTTCCAGAAACTGAGGGGTCTCTAGGCACAGGAACTTTGTTTGTCCAGGAAAATCCTAGATCAACTGGGATCAATTGGTTGTGGTAGGCAGGAGACACCATCTTTCGTAGCTGGGAAGGACTGAAATAGGCAGAATTCGAGAGCCTGAGCCCAGCCTGGACTTTTTGCTTCACTTCACCTCCGAGCTCTTTCCTGCTTCTTCCCAGTTTCACCATGTTTCTTTCCCTGACTCTGTTCCCCCAGTTTAGGTCTCGAGGCACTACAATGTGCTGTAAATTTGGCGTGTCCAGTTAAAATCCTTGAGTCTTATTTGACCACTACTACTAATCTACTCATACCACTATTACTCCTGACACCGAGATAACTACCATTCATTGAGCATCTAAGACATGATGGGTGGGGGCTTTGCACAGTTTAGCTAATGAAACACTCATAACTGTTCTGTAAGAGGAGGAGGATTCCTATGGTAGAGACTGGAAATTGAGACTCAGCGAAATTGACTACCTGAGAGAATCACTTCTAAACCTATTTGCAAGTAGAATAAGCCCTGTTATCATCAGACCTTGGAGTCCTGTAGCCCTTCCCACCCAGTTCATCCTCCAACTCCAACCAAGACAAAGGGGATTTTCATAGCGTCATCCACATTTGTATATTTTTCTGATGACTCAGGATGCCCCTGGAAACCAAGCCAGGCAAAGCCATCATATGGTGAAACATTCTCTTCTAGACTAGCAATATTTACTTGTTTATAACCTTCAGTATGAAAAACATCCTTCAGGCCTTTATAAGTGATATAATCCCTTACAGCAGGTTTCTAGAAATGCAACACTTTTCTAACACTTCAGACCTTTAGGGACAACGTGGAGAATTCCTATTATCAGCTACCCTTTTTACCAGGCATTAAATGTGACAAAACACTTCCAGTGCAGGGATTTCCTTCTTGAGAAGACCCTATAATGAACCTCTTCGTTTGTACTTTTATTTTACCTTTAAAAAGGAGCCAGGAAGCATGGGGCAAAGTTGAGGCTGGACATCAGAAACTCCGTGCCCTTCAGCTCAGTCTTTCCAACAAACCTTCACAGATGAGGAAATGGAGGTGGAGAAAGGATAAGTTCCTTGAGCAAGGCCATAAGGCTAGTTAGTAAAGAACCTGGGATTTGGGTCCAGGTCTCTGGACCAAACCCGTTGCTCTGTCTCTCCTCTTGAACTATTCACTCCTGCTCATGGAGGGGATGTAGAAGCAGGGACAAGAAAATATTCGGGGCTTATGCCTGTAATCCCAGCACTTTGGGAGGCCGAGGCAGGCACATCACTTGAGGTCAGGAGTTCGAGACCAGCCTGGCCAACATGGTGAAACCCCATCTCTACAAAAAATAGCTGGGCATAGCAGTGTACGCCTGTAATCCCAGCTACTTGGGAGGCTGAGCCAGGAGAATCACGAGAACTCAGGAGGCAGAGGTTGCAGTGAGCCGAGATCGTGCCACTTCACTCCAGCCTGGGTGATAGAGTGAGACTCCATCTCAAAAAAAAAAAAAAAAAAAAAAGAAAGAAAAAAAAATATTCCGGCATTTTCCAAAATGCCTAAGTTTCAACACCACTGCAATTCTTTCCTCCTGGAAGTTTCCAATACTCTGCTTTCATATCACTTGGGGGAAATGTGTATTTTGAAACGTTTCAGAGGCTGAGGAGGGTGGATCACCTGAGGTCAGGAGTTCGAGACCAGCCTGGCTAGCATGGCAAAACCCCATCTCTACTAAAAATACAAAAATTAGTCAGGCGTGGTGGTGGGCACCTATAATCCCAGCTACTCAGGAGGCTGAGGCAGCAGAATCCCTTGAACCTAGAGGGAGGAGGTTGCAGTGAGCCAAGATCACGCCACTTCACTCCAGCCTGGGCAAAAGAGCAAAACTCCGTCTCAAAAAAAAAAGTTTCAAAGATATTCTAATAAGACATCTCAAATTTGCAGTTTTAAATCTTTACAGACCTTCAAGCCTCCTAGGAGCAGGCATTTAGGACTGAAGCCCGTAGATGAACATCTCAAAGAACGTGAACCCCCTGAGAAACATCCAGTATTCTATGCACATACCATGTGCATTATTCCAGGCCAGCCCACAATTTCCATTAGATTCCCAAACCAGTTCCTGCTCAAGGCGAGCTTAGAAACTACTACTTTGGAGAAAATGAGTTCCTTCTAAAGCAGTGAATGTGAAATCTATCCTTTCCAGCCTCAACAGGCCCTGGACACATGTAATTCTAAGCCATTATCCGGGCCGCTCACTTACCTTGCATTTAAGGGAATGATGTTTTCCCAACTTAATGTAATATTGCTATTGGCAAATAGATCACTCTCGAGTTATCGAGCCCGCCAACTTTTATATCCACCAAGGTAAAAGCATGCGTCAGATTTTTGTCTTTTCATTCTCTTAACTGGCTTTAATAGATTTCTGTCTAGGATCAGAAGGTTGGCTGAACACTGGCCATGCATAAAGTTTTGTGGGTTAATTAAGATGATCATTAGCTGCTCATGCTCACTCTCAGCTTCATGATTTGTTAAGTAGAGACTTTGTTTCTATCAGACACAGTTGCTCCACCGGGATCAACCTGTGTGTGTGGAATGTTCAAACAGACGAAAGCCCCTTGGAGGAAACCTGACTGGTTTCTGATACCAGTCTTGGCACTCACCATCCAGATAGGGGGCTTTTCTCTCTGTTTGACCCTGCTACACCATTGTGGTAGGAAATTTATTTTGTTTTAGAGACAAGGTCTTGCTTTGTTGCCCAGGCTGGAGTACAGTGCTGTGATCACGGTTCACTGTAACTTCTAACTCCTGGGCTCAAGCATTCCTCCCACCTTACCCTTCCTAGCAGCTGTGACTACAGGTACACGTCACCACACTTGGCTAATTTTTTAAAATTATTATTATTATTTTTTTTTTAGAGATAGGTTCTGGCTATGTTGACCAGGCTGCTCTCAAACTCCTGGCCTCAAGCAATCCTCCCACATCAGCCTCCCAAAGTGGTGGGATTACATGGGTGAGCCACCGCGTGTGGCCTAGAATTTTTGTTTGAACATTTGTGAGCAATCCTATCCCTGTTTCAACCACTTTCTTACATTCTCTGCTGGTGTGTGTCTTTTTCACCAATGGTTATAGCAGTTCATCCACTGTATTTCTGTCTGTCTGTGCAGTGAACGTTACTATGTTCATGGGTCCAAACATCTAGTAGGCATCTACCACGTGCCAGATGGGCTGCTAGGCACTGAAGAATGAAAGTGAGATGGGACATATGATCTGGGTCCTCATGGAGCTCCTCACAGCCTTGTGGAAGAAAGACATGGATCAGCACAGTGAGGTAAGAGCTTAGGTGGGGCTGGATTGCTTGCAGCAGAAAACATTGGATCTTGAAAAGATGAATGAGTGAATGGGAAGTACATGGAGAACAGGCTGATTCCAGGCAGAAGAAATAGTACGCACTGGGCCAGGGAGCAGGCAACAATAAGGCATGTCATGGACCAAGCCCATCACAATGGCTGAAATAGAGATTGTCTGTTGATCATGCAGACATCACTATTCCTCTTTTAAAAATGCAAGCAGTTTCGACAAGGTTAGTTGGTTTGCTCAGAAGTAAGGCTGCTGTTATTGGCTAATATTTATATCCCCAATCTCCCAAATCCATATGTTGAAGCCCTAATCCCCAATGTGATGGTACTGAGATAAGATCATGAGGGTGGAACCCTCATGATGGGATTAGTGTCTTTACAAGAAGAAGACAGATCAAACCCAGTGGCTCACACCTATAATTCCAGCACTTTTGGAGGCCAAGACAGGCAGATTACTTGAGGTCAGGAGTTTGAGATCAGCGTGACCAACATGGCAAAACCTGGTCTCTACTAAAAATACAACTGGCTGGGCATGGTGGCATGCACTAGTAATCCCAGGTACTGGGGAGGCTGAGGCAGGAGAATCATTTGAACTTGGGAGGTGGAGGTTGCAGTGAGCCAAGGTCATGCCATTGCACTCCAGCCTAGGTGACAGGGCGAGACCCCATCTCAAAAATAAAGGCGGCGGCAGATCATGAGCATGCACTGAGGAAAGGCCCTGTGAGCACACAGCAAGGAAGAAACTGTCTGCAGGCCAAGCAGCAGTCCTCCCAAGAACCCCATCTGCTGGCACCTTGATCTTAGACTTTTCAGCCTCTGGAACTGTGAGAAATAAATGTTTGTTGTTTAAGCCACCCAGACTGTGGTGTTTTATTACAGCAGCCCAAGCTGGCTAAGACAGTTGCTACCTCTGGAAGCTTTGAGAACTATGCCTGCAAACCCAAAGGACAGAGGCCTCAGTGACCCATGATATCTGGAGCTGAGCCATTTAGAGGTGTTCAAGGCAGGAGGTATGAGGAGTAGCAAGAAGGGCCTTCCATTTGCTACCAGACGGCTACATGCCAGATACTCTCCCCGTGTTTTCTCATCTTAGAGATGAGGGCACTGAGGCTCAAGAGATTAAGAATCTTGCCCAAGACTGCACAGTAATTTATTGGTGCCCCTGCAGTCCCTGTTCCCTGATGATTTTCTGGGCTGTAACTCTTTGCTGGCCAAATCAAAATGCCACCCCTTTGGCTTATTGAGATTCCAGAAAGAACGCAATTAGTTTGTTTTGTTTGCTTTTTGAAAAGCACTATTAGATGCAAATATATAACCTGACAAAAATACTCACCAAGTACCTTTTATGTGTCAAGATGCTATACTGGGCACCTCATAAACAATATGTCTAATTATGGCAATAGCCCAGCTAGCTACCTGTCACTGCTCTCATTTTACATTTAGACAGAATAGCTCAGGGAGGGTGCTGAACCTGCGAAGTCCCACAGTGTTAAAGCCAGAGTTGAAACCTTGAAGGGAAAATTCATGGGGACAAGAACTTGTTTTCTTCAAGTGACAAAAAGCATGGAAGAAAAGTTTAAGCAGATAATCTAAGACCCAATATTCAAAAAAGCTTGACCAAACCAGAATAGGCTTAGAATAACCAGATGTTTCTAAGATCCTACATTTAGTTATTTTTAAAATAAAATACATGAGAGTGAGATGTAACATGGCAGCAGCTGATATAACAGAGACTTAGAAATGGCCGAAGGTCTTAGGGGACCACAAGCTCAATGTAAAAAAATATCATGTTATGGTTGCCAACACAAATTTAGGCTGCACTAATAGAATTCGAGTAGCATTGGGAAAGGCTGCTAGCTTTGGTGGCTTTAATTATCCCATTTGCTGAAAATGAGTGGAGTGAAATAAGTGAGTGTTCTCAAGTTCCCATGATGAGAGAATCCTTTCCCATCATTAGCTAGTTCCAGTTCTTACTCACCGGGAAGTGGAAGCAATGTCAGGCACATCCTGTTTGGAATGTAGAGAGAGCATAACGTCAAAGAAAGCATGCACAACCCAAGGTTGATCAATGAAACTGGCTCTTGAAACTAGATCCTTGAAATTGAGGTGCTGTGAGAAGGCTGCATATCACTGCACTCCCGGCAAATGCAGGCCTGGGATCTTTGCAGAGACCAATTCAGGTAATAACCCAAGACAGAATGCAGAAATGCAGAAATGCCGAATGCAGAAAACCAGGAATGCTGTGCTGAGTACCCACGATCCACAGATCATCTCGGATTTGAACAAAAACAATTTAAACATGTAAATAAGGTAGACTTTGGGTAGAAGTTCAGGTTGTAACCTTCATTTATAAACAAAGTGAACTTAACGCAATCAATATGGGAGACTTTGCAAATATCCAAGAAGGCTTTCTATCCTAAGAAAAGTCATCATCAGCTGGAAAAGAACACCTTCAGACATCCCTGGGATGGATTAGTGCTCACATCCCAAAAGCTTGGCTTATCTTCTCCTACTCCTATGCCCCCACGGCAGTTGGTTTATAGTAGTTTCTCAAGTTCAGATGCAATTAACATTTGACTCTGCTGAAAAAGAACTTATAAGCAAGCCGATTGTCATATCCAGTGGACATGTGTTGGTACAAGCTTACTGCAGGGGACTATGCTAGGGTTTGAGGCCACAAGGATGTGTGAGGAGCCAGCCTAGCCTCAAAGAGGCTGCCATCCGAAGCCAAGTCATACACACACCTGGACAACTTGATTTGTGTTATAGCAGAGACCAGAGCCATGCAAAATGTGGGGCTTAAATGCCGGCTCTTGATTTTCTAGAGTGAGAATAGCTAATGGAGGTGAACTGACCCTTATTTACTAAATTTTCAACAAAATAAGTCAGCTTCTTTTAGAAAACCCAAGATGATCAACCAAAGAGAATGATGTGATATGAAGCTTAAACTAGATGATATTTTAAACCCAGAGTGAATTTCTTACAACTCTCCTGGCACTTTTCCTAGGACTGCTAATATACCTCACCCCTTACAAGGCTTGGGGTGTGGATGGGGGTGATGGGGGAAGAGGAGGAATTCCGTAAGGGTGCCCACTTAGGAGAACACTACCTTTCCAAATGTCTGTACCATATCGAGGGCCCATGGAGTTTAATGGCTCTGGTTGAAGGCTATTCATCTTTTTAAATTTTGGTTACCTCAGCATTTTTTAAGGATTTTCACCTCCAATCAGCCTCCACTACATACCTTTTGCGTTGTTGTTTTTTCTGGGTTTGTTTTGTTGTTTTGTTTTTGCTATTTTGTTCATAACACTACTAATCATCTTAAGAATCCCAATTTAGGAAAATTGTGTAAGACCAGTGCCAAGACCCACATATTTACACATTCACTGGTATAAAAGAAAAGGCTGGTCTGCAAGCAGCTGTTATCTTTATGTGATGTGTTTCTATTTTACTTTATTTTCACCCTAATACTTTTCTGTATTTCTAAAGCTTCCAAATTATTTTACTTTCATAATTCAGGAGAAATTATTTCTTGGTTTGAAACCAAATAAATGGCCATTTGTGGTATTCAGGGATGCTT
The DNA here is from genome assembly GCF_002776525.5 of Piliocolobus tephrosceles. Taxonomy (NCBI): domain Eukaryota; kingdom Metazoa; phylum Chordata; class Mammalia; order Primates; family Cercopithecidae; genus Piliocolobus; species Piliocolobus tephrosceles. The sequence continues at coordinate 50,541,864 of NC_045450.1, forward strand.
TTTACTTACTACTGTGTCAGTTGTAGAAGTTGAAGTTGGTTTTTACAGATAGTTGGGGAATTTTTGAACAGTTTGAAGTTGCTGAGACATGGAAATGGAGGATCTTTAGTTTTTCTGTACCAGTGTTTCTTACAGTACAGTTCCTGGGCCAGCAATATCACCTGGAAACTTACAAACATCTCCCCTCTACACACACACACACACACACGGTTTAAGAACCACGTATTCTAGGCTTCAAGAGTCCTGAGCAGGTCCAGGCATGGTAGCTCACACCTGTAATTCCCAGCATTTTGGGAGGCCGAGCGGGCAGATTGCTTGAGGTCAGGAGTTCAAGATCAGCCTAGCCAACATGGTGAAACCCTGTCTCAAAAAAAAAAAAAAAAGCCCCAAATTAGCTGCGTGTGGTGGTACATGCATGTCACCTCAGCTACTCAGGAGACTGAGGTTGGAGAATCGCTTGTACCTGGGAGGCAGAAGTTGCAATGAGCAGAGATTGTGCCACTGCAACACTCCAGCCTGGGCGACAATGTGAGACTCTGTCTCAAAAAAAAAAAAAAAAAAAACAGTCCTGGGCAGGCTCTCCATATTACAGGTGGCTTGATGATTCCGATTTTTCTCCTTTCCAACTGTCACCCACCGTCAGCTTGTTCTCAGGTCAGTAGAGGATGGGGAATCAGCCATCGCCTAAGTAAATTCCTGCAGGTGTCTGTGAGGAGTAACAAGTTGCCTCATCTTAATCAGTCTCCAGTGGTTGTTGTTTTCATTCGTCAAACTGCATCAATCAGCAAGCGGGTCCTACAGCTGGAGAGCTCCAGGCACCAGGAGTAGTAATGAGGAACTTCCCTCGACTTTCCCTCAGTGGGGTCTCTCCCACCTCCCCTCATCCCTCCTCAGGCAGCCCAGCCATGCAGGCGCACTGTTCAGCATGCAGTGGGCCCCTCTCCTCTCCAGCTTCACTGTGCCCTTTGCACAGTGACAGTGCTCACCCACAAACAGGAGGGATGTTTCATCTGGGATGCAACCCAGAGACCATCCCTGCCGAACCCCTCATTTAACAGGGGAGAATTCAAGGTCTAAAGAAGGCAAGAATAGGGCATGTCCAACCCTGGAACTCCAGATTTCCACTTTTCAATTCAAATCCCTTTGCGTGACACCCTAATGTGAGCTGAATATTTTTATGAAATAAATACACATAGCAAAGCATCAATCACCATCTTGATATTGCAACAGATATGATATCCCTATCTATCATCTATCGGTCACCATGTAAAGCTGTACCATCGAGGACAGATCGCAAATTACACAAAATGGCCTTGCATGATGCTCTTTTCCAGGGCTGTTTTAAGGATCCCAGTCTGCCCTTTACTCAAATTGTAGCAATCAGTAACCATTTCGCCCCTGGTCTTTTCAGGCCCTGCCAACCCATGATTGAGGCAGTGGGAGGTGCTGGGAAAAGATGACTGGCTTCCAGCAGTCCCCGACCCGCTGCTCACCCTTGCTGTGACCTTGAACATGTTACTTAAAAACTCTGACCTCAGTCCTCCCATCTTTGAAACATAGGGGCTAGTTAATGAACTTCAAGGGTCCTCCCGGGGACAATAAGGCACACTTCATTCTCACTTCCAATTTGCTGGCACTGGGCAAACAAAAATGTCTCCTACAAGCCGCAGGAGACAGGCAGTGTCTGCCCCGCCTGGGCCTCCTTAGTCACTTCCACTCAGCATCCTCGTTGCAAGGTTCAATACAGTTTGTGGCACTTGGGAGTCAGAAGTCCTGACTACTGACAGCGCGGCCAGAAAACCAGCCTTAGCAGGCTCATCTGGCATTCCAGTGACATTTGGCTTTGGCTCTGGCAGGAATTGTCCCAGACCCTCTGAATGGCTGTCTTGGATGTTATGAAATTAGAGATTAGAATACAGAACATTGACGCACCCCCCTCTCCACCCTGTGAACACTGGAGACTCTTTTGCCCGTTACAGCCCTGAGAAGAGCCAGTCCCCACTCAGGGCAGCTGGAGTCAGTCTTAAATTACCTAAAGATTCTGAGTGCTGGGCCTGGGCCCCATTTGTTTACAAAATAGGCACTTTCAAAGGCCCTTTACTAGGGACTGGCAATTCCCTGGTCCCCTGCTATAGGCTGATGCATAATGCATAAGATGCTGGGAAATGTGTATTCATGAGGGCGGCCTGGCTTTTGTCAAAAAGAACTGTGAAATATTATGATGGAACAATTTTCATTTCTGCCACATTGTTTTTATAGTGCATTCATGACTGGGGATTGAGGGCTTTTTGAGTTTTGTCTGGTGCAGATGTTGCCGTGCTGAGAGCTGCTTCAGACGTCCGTATTTTCCAACTTTGTTGCTGACAATTCCGTGAAGGTAGGGAGGGGGCTCTCACAGGGAGACAAAGGATATACGTCCTCAAGTGATCTTGCCAGAATTGAAAGAGGGAGGCAGAGGAGGAGGGAAGAAGAGGACAGAGGGAGAGAAGGAGGAAGGCAGAAACTAAGGTTTGGTGAAACCTCCTAAGTGCCCAGCTTAGAAGTCCTTGTCTAGGGCTACCATCCTTATTTCTCAAGCACTGCTGCAAAAAGAGCATTATCTCCATTTTACATATGAGGAAACAGGCCCAACAAGGTTGAGCCATTTGTCTGAAATCACACAGCCAGTGAATGATGAAGCCTGCTTTTGATCCTCATCTATATGACCAAGTTTACATTCTTCTATGACCCTAGGCTGCCAGGAGAATGGAAGCCAAGGAGAAACACACTCCATCTGCAATCCATCTGAGAAATGGTTGTGAGACATAAGGGGGAGAGATGCAGAAGCTGCCACTGGGTCTCAGAAAGAAAGATGCTGAGGAACCCACAGCTAGAGACAAGCTGGGAGTCAGTGACACTGAGCAGATGCCCATGCCAGGCACACTCCCACAGCTTCTCCTGCCCGGGCTGTGGGGCATCCTGGCTGCCACGTATATGAAGGGACTTGTCCAAGCTTCCACTCCTCCTGCCTTTCTGCACTGCATTCTAGCTCAGGATTCCGGATGGCAGATTCCAGCCTTGTCTCATGGTGCCACTGGACTGCCTCCTTGTCCCTGAGATTCTGGCCCCTCCTCAGCCAGGAGGCTATGCATTCTGGAAGGCAGGAATTGTGGCTTAATTTCCCTGGATGCCCAAGGCTCACATAGCTCCAGGCAAGCTCAGAGTGCAGGCTCCATACATAGACAAGTGTATTCCTCCTAACAGAGAGGTCCAGGCTCTTTGCAAACCCCAAGGCAACAGGGAAGGAGAGTAATCCGTTAGGGGTGACAGTTAGGGAAGCTGAGCAAAGAAAGGGAGATGATGCCCATGGCCTTGCCCTGGAGCAAGGTGTGGGTGGGCGTAAGACTCCTAAGGCCAGTGCATGTTCGCAGCATAGAATCCTAGAGAGAGGGCAAAGCAGAGAGCAGAACCAGGACATAAGGAGAGACAGACACACAGGTAGGTCGCCTTACACAGGTGAGGCCAAGGCAGAGCCTCAAAGCCCAAGCAGTGGGAAGAAGAGACAGGGCTTTGGCTTGAGGGAGCTCAGGAAGACGAAGTCCCCAAGGCAGCCACTGAGCACCCAAGGCTCCTGCTTAAGATGGGAACAATCCAAGTGGGTTTGAAAGTCCTAAAAGGAAGCAGACACACACGAAGACAATGATTTGTCTCCAGAGAGTTTGTCCGGCTAGGAGTTCATCATCTTCCAAATGCATTCAAGTCACTCTGCTTTCTTTTCCATGCCAAAGACTTTGTGGTTCTGAAAAATCTGGGCCAGGCATGATGGCTCACACCTGTAATCCCAGGACTTTGAGGCCAAAGTGAGTGGATCACCTGAGGTCAGGAGTTTGAGACCAGCCTGGCCAACATGGTGAAACCCCTTCTCTATTAAAAATACAAAAAAAAAATTAGCCAGGTATGACAGTTCATGCCCGTAATCCCAGCTACTTGGGAGGCTGAGGCAGGAGAATCCCTTGAACTGGGAGGCAGAGGTTGCAGTGAGCCGAGATCGTACCACTGCACTCTAGCCTGGGCAACAGTCAGACTCTGTCTAAAAACCAAAAGAAAGAAAGAAAATCTGTGCACAGAGGGATTAACTGGGACTCCTAGTGGTCAGGCACTAGAGTGAGGCGGGTGAATCTCACTGCAAACCCAGCCCCACAAAACTCTCTTGCAGTTTCTAAAGCAGACCAGGTTCTTTCTTGCCTAAGGCTCTTTGCATTGGATGTTCCCTGTGCCTGTCTTGTGCCCCAACTCCCTCCATAGTCATAGAGCTGGTAGTGTCTCACCCTTCAGATGTCTATCTGGCTGGATCTCCCATCCCGTATTTCCTATCAGAGTGCCAGGTTTGGATTTGCTGCTGCTATTGCAGTTGTCATTGTCTTGCTATTGCCATCTGTCTCCAACTGTAATATACAGTCCATGATAGCAGGAGTCAGGTGTGACTGGTTCTTCCTCCCATCCCCAGCTTTAAGTATCACGCCTAGGACACAGACAGGGCTCAGGAAATGTTTGAGAATGAAGGAATGTGTTCACAGTGTGATGTGCTAGAGCATTAATAAGCCATACCTAAAGGGATTAAAATCCAACAATTTGTTCTCACACTCCATAGGGTGCTCCTGCCTGTTTGGATAAGCAAACCGGGCCACGGGCAAGGAACACTGGAAACAGATCAAAGCTCCCAGCAAGAAAGTCCAAGAGGTCCCTGTCCCCTTTGCCCCTTGGCAGGAAGGCAGCGTCTTGTATAAAATTAGAACAAATGTAGTTTCAAAACTCCACATTCTGAGATACAAATTTTGCAACCATTAACCTCAGTTCCTATATCTGTATAAAGGAGAGTCAAGCCACCTGCCATTAATATTGCCGTGAGTATTGAGTTAGAGCAGAGTTTCAACTGGGGGTGATTTTGCTTCTCGGAGAACACTGGGCAACATCTGAAGCCGTTTTTAGTCATCACAATTGGGGAGATGCTGGGGATGCTGTTAATCCCCCTACAATACACAAGACAGCCCCCCTCCACAAAGAATGATACTCAGCCCAAAATGTCAACAGTTGTGAGGTCCAGAAATACCGAGTTAGAGAATTTCAGTTGTATAGGAAGCATCTCTAGCTCTCCCTTATCCATGACCAGCTCCACCTGCAAGCACCTGCAAGAAGTCCGACAGCCTCTTCTGAATACTGACTGAATTATCCTCCGCTAGGACTCAGCCCACCTGTATGCCTCATCTGGCGTGCCTGTCTTCTAATTATTAAGGCTCATTTTGCACATTAGCATCCACCAAGACGCCTCCACCCATTCTCTCCACTGTTAGTGGTCTTCCTTCTCTTGCACTACGCATCTAGAGCAGCACAAATGCCAGCACAAATGCGGCTGAGGCTTCCTCCTTCAACATTGCCCCTTCCTCCAGCCGTCCCGATGCTTTGTCACAAAGCATCGCCTCCTAGAGACAACTTGATTGATGAAAAAGCAAAGAACTTCCTAGGCGGACAAATCCAGAGTCCTAATTATATAGTTTCTTCCGAATTGTCTGGCTTTTCTCATCTGCAAAATGGGCACAATCGAATCCGTGTGTCAGAATCTGCTTGAATATTTGAGGCACCGTGTGTGATGTGTTGTGTACAGTAGGCAATAAAATGTGACATTCACACGCGGAGCTTCTGATACATTGAATGCAAAAGCAAGCTCTCTTTGGCAGAGTAGGGTTTCTAATTCCTTGAGAGCCAAGCACACTGCCAGGGGGGATAGGAAGACGTCAGACTTTAAGGTGTATATTTAGAAAAGAACATTATCTTCCAGAGATTTTTCTGTTTCATCTCTCTACTTATGCAAAATTAAATGGGTTCTTTCAGTAGTAGCAGTTTTACAGCGTGAACTCCTCAGCTCTTCTGATCTGATTATACCTCCTAAGTGTGGATCTACCACCTACCACCATGATGCATGCCAAGCTACCTGGGGAAACTGCCATTGCCTGGTCTGCACTCTATCTATAGCTGCTTGAGAAGTGTGCATATGAGGGCAGGGAGGATCTACAATAACCAACTCAAGAAAACAAGCAGGCTGGCTCTTTATACTCCCAGTTGTAATTTTGTGAGCACCTAGTGAATCTAGAAGCAGAGCGATAAAGGGTCTTGGTGACTTAGAGGAGTGGCCAAGAAAGGACTCGCCTCCAGGCTATTTTGGCTAGTCCTGCAGAGACAGGGGCATAGATTCAGGCCACCTGTGGGCACTCACGGGTTTCTTTGCTTATAGCGTATTAGTCTGTTCTCACTTTGCTAATAAAGACATACCCAAGACTGGATCATGTATAAAGGAGAGAGGTTTAATGGACTCACAGTTCAGCATGGCTGGGGAGGCCGCACAAGCATGTCAGAAGGCAAAGGAGAAGCAAAGATGAGTCTCACACAGCAGTAGACAAGCGAGTGAGAGCCAGGAGGAGGAACACCAGACTCTTATAAAACCACCAGATCTCGTGAGAACTCACTATCACGAGAACAGGATGGGGGAAACTGCCCCCGTGATTTAATTATCTCCACCTGGTCCCACCCTTGACACATGGGGATTATTACAATTCAAGGTGAGGTTTGGGTGGAGACACAGAGCCAAACCATATCAGTGGAGGAGTGCCAAATTCATGTTAAAACCCTAATTCCCTGCCCAGGCACGGTGGCTTATGTCTGTAATCCCAGCACTTTGGGAGGCCGAGGTGGGTGAATCACGAGGTCAGGAGTTCGAGACCAGCCTGGCCAACATGGTAAAACCCCATCTCTACTGAAAATACAAAAATTAGCTGGATGTGGTGGTGGGCACCTGTAATCCCAGCTACTCGGGAGGCTGAAGCAGGAGAATCGCTTGAACCCAGGAGGCGGAGGTTGCAGTGAGCCGAGATCACAATGCTGCACTCCAGCCCAGGCAACAGTGTGAGACTCCACCTCAAAAAAAAAAAACCCTAATTCCCAACATGATAGTACTAGGAGGTGGGACCTTTGGGTAGTGCTATGTCATAAGGGTGGAGCCCTCATGATGGGCTTAGTGTCCTTATAAAAAGAAACTTGCTGCTCTCTCTTCTCTCTCTGCAATGGGAGGACTCAGCAAGAAGAGTCCTTCTGCAAACCAAGAATGGGGCGTTTGCCAGGAACTGAGTCAGCCAACACCTTGATCTTGGACTTCCCACCCTTTAGAACTGTGATAAAGAAATGTTTGTTATTTAAGTCACCCAAGTCTATGGTGCTTTTGTTATGGCAGCCTGAACTGATTAAGACAGAGAATATGATAATCCATCGCTGAAGAAATCCAACTACTAGCACATGTTTTCAAACTGATTACATATGTCCTATTCTATTACATCATTAGGTTTCAGAAGGTCTCAAGTCCCCCCCCCCCCCCCCCCCAGGAACTCAGGAGAGGAGACCCCCAGAACACGCATGTCCTTCCATCTCATCTCCATTAAGCCTTACTCCAGAACACATATGACCAAACAGAAGACACTGCCAGAGCTTTATCCGCTTACTCTAAAGAAAGTCTTGCTAATGTGTGCAGCTGTCCAAAGATAGAGTACTGCCTCAGGAGGCAGCCAGGTTTCCATCTCTGGAAGCATTCAAGTAGAGGTGAGCTAACAATTTAGTAGAAAAAGCAGACGGCTGTAGCCAAGATTTATCCACAGACACAAGGAGCGGCAACTTGAGGAGGCCAGCTGACAGGAGCAGCTGAAAAATATTTTATTTCAGTGATTCACAGTTAAACTACTTCTGAGAGGCTAGTCACAGCAAAGACTGATCAGACTTAATACGTAAAACATAACCCAGAAACATGCAAACAGACCATTATCCCAAAGCTGATTGATAGCAGGGATATCACAAGAGGCCAGGAGTGCCAGAGGCGGGGCTTGACTTGGCTCGCTACTCGCGTCCAGAGAATGGAAGAATTCCAAAAACAGTGAGATAGACCAGACACGGTGGCTCACGCCTGTAATCTCAGAGCTTTGGGAGGCTGAGATGGGCGAATCACAAGATCAGGGGTTCGAGACCAGTCTGGCCAACGTGGTGAAACCCCGTCTCTACTAAAAACACAACAAATTAGCCAGGCGTGGTGGCGGGCACCTGTAATCCCAGCTACTGAGGAGACTGAGGCAGGAGAATCGCTTGAACCCAGGAGGCAGAGGTTGCACTGAGCCGAGACTATGCCGCTGCATTCCAGCCTGGGTGACAAAGCGAGAGTCCGTCTCAAAAAAACAAAACAAAACAAAACAAAACAAAACAAAACAAAACAAAACTGAGATAAACCCTTAACCATTGAAGGGAAGTTTTCATTCTAGAAGCCGCTGCTGTCCTTCCTGACCTCACGAATTCCCACCGTTTCACACTGTCACAGTGCCCTGCTTTGAAACACTTACTGTGGCTATCATCTTATAATTTTCCCTGCGGTCCTTCAGTGTTTGTCTCAGACATAAGACTGTAAACACTGTGCAGGCAGGTGCTGTATCCTCTTTGCTCTAGCTGTCATTTTTGTGTTTTCTTACCACGGCCTCCCAGTTCGTATCTTTATGTTTGTTAAATGACCGAACAAATGAATAAGCCCGAACACTATGGTGTTTGAAATAAACTGTGCTGCTAACCTCCCCCGCCAGTCACTACGGATATATCATCATGAAAGTGCCCTCAGGCTTGAAAATCAAACATACGCCTCTCTTAGAGATCATTATCTCTTCCTGAAATTTAGCAGGTTAATGAAGGTGGCCAGTATTTATTCCATTTCTTGGGGCTATGGAGTCTTTTCTTATCTGCAAATGACTTAAAAATATCGCTCAGACATCCTGAAACATTTTAGAGGTTTTATTAAGTTTTCTCTTAAAGAGAGAGTGAGCAAAACTGGTTTTGCTTGTATGGTTTCCGGCAACCAACCCCATGTGTATAAGCAAAGTCTGAAACTGGAACTATTGGCTGAATTTTAGAAAAAATGTGACTACAGTAGGTTAAATATCACTTTGTGCTGGTGGCACAGTGCATGGCAATTATTAATCCTTAATTATGTGGAAATGTAAAGATCTACACCCTTTAATCAAGAGCCCAGTGGTTTCTAATCTGTGGACTACGGTTACTATATTTGTTGGAGAAAAAAATCAGTAAATGGTGCTCTGCTCTGCTGCCACTTATGTTATGGCCAACTCCATTTTCTCCAAACTTTTTGAGGATAAAAAGTTCACAAAACAGTAATTTTTAAAAATAGGGTTTTATTTATTTTTTTTCTCCTTGGCCTAGGTTAAATTTCCGCTCTTTTTACAGTGAGCTTTAGCTAATAGCATCATTAACTTGGTTACACACCCATTTGGCAGGGGAACAGGTGGGCAGAACAGAGATAATGGTGCTAAAATGAAGAGAGTAGCAAAAAAGGAATTGTTCAAAGGTCCCCCAATGACTAAACAATTACTGTCTTTGTAGTTTATATTGTAGATCAAGCAGCATTTACCCTAGACTGCGTATCTTGTCTCAGAAACTCATCTGCCTCTTTTGGCTGTATGTCAATCCCCTTTCTCTGTGATGAAATTTCATCTCTCCTGGAACTCTTTGGTGAGCAGAAGCTTCTACTCTCTGGCCAAATGAACAAGGCTTGGACTCTGTGCTCCTCATCCTGCAGCCAGCCCTGATTTCCAAATGGAATATCCTTTTCCTGATAGGCTCTTGTGCCCCATTATGTCTCTCCCCACACTGATTCAGAGGTTTTAACTCCTTCTCTTAATACCCAAGGGTGCAGACGAGATGGCCTCCCACTTAAAGTGGATGTCCAATTTTCAGAGGCCATTATTCAGCTCCACATGCACATATCCTCACAACTTTTGCGTGTCTGTTATAATAAAGTAACAGAGCACTCCTGTGAAGCCAAGTCCAGACCCTCTGCCCCTGTATGCTGCAGGGTTAGAAACTGATTAAATACTAGTATCTGACTGGGAGTTTGCACGTTTGGAGACCACACATGGTCCACACATCACTGAGATGATCCAGTAACTATGATGGATATATATGTTTACATGTATGTGATAACACAGGCACCCGAGGTCTGAAAACAAATGAGTTTTTGTTGAGACAAAAGGAGCAAGTCACAGATTGGGGGCTGCTCCTGAAAATACAAGGTGATAAAAGTGTCATAAATTTGGACCAATGTCAAGGTTCCGTGCAACTAGGAACGGGCCCCAAAATCCGGCCAAAGAAGAGTATCAAATTGTGAGAAGGCCGATTCCTGTGATCTCTCTAGGAAAGAGTTTTGACTGTAATACTCAGCTGGCTGTGCCTCATCGGGGTCTCTATCTACACTAAGAGGGGATCTTTATCTCCAGCTCCTTCCTTAAGATGGTGAGTGCATTTATTGAGTATGCTGAAGTTCATGCTCTGGAAGGAGAATTTGATTCATGTTACTCCACAAACTGAAATAAATAAGCAAAATAGAGAATAGCAGTGGGCTTTGAGTCTAAGCCTCACTGCTGACAGTGAAGACAGGAACCACCAACTTCTGCTTCACCTGGGATTCTGCAGCAGTGCACACTCTTGGGATGCACTCCAGACTTACTGAATCGGAATCTGCATTTTTATCAAGACCTCCATCCAGAAAGCATTTCTGATCATCTGTGACCCAGGTAGGGGAGGCAACAGGTCACTTCTGGCTCACATTTCAGCCCCTAGAATGTGGCTCTATGAGGCAATGATTTTATCTTTATCTCCACTCTAGTAACCCCTCAATAAATATGTTTGGAGTGAATAAATTGGTATTCCTGAGACTCTCGTCCCCCGTGGTCTATATACACTGGACTGTCTACTTCTGGCTTCAGGAACTATGTTTCTAAGTCTTAAAGTTTGCTTACAAGTTGTCAGCTTCTTCTAAGTCTAGCCTCTAAGTTCTAATGTTTTTAGGCTAACCTGAAGATTAGCAGCATTTTGTAGTTCGGTTGTGAACTCTGGGGCAAACCTTTGCTTTTGCCTTTGCCCTGTGCATTTTTAAACTGCTGTTACTAGCAAGAATCACTTCTGGTTTGCTATCAGAAGCCCAAAATGCAGAGCCAGGACACATACTGTTTAATATTTTTGAATTTCCCCCTGACAGAGCTATGACCCAGCCTGTGTAACACTGTTGAACTTCCCCCTGACAGAACCATGACCCAGCCTGTGTAACACTGTTGAACGTCCCCCTGACAGAACCATGACCCAGCCGATGTAACAGTAACAGTATTAAACATCCCCCAGCCAATCTTGACCATGACTGCTTTGTCCCAAATATCAGTGAAAACAGAATATAAAATAGACTCTCTTGCTTCCTCAGTCACACTTTTCAAAATAGAGTGGATGTGTCTCTTTTTAGTCTGACTTAGCTTTATTGCAAGCAATCATAAAACAAAATAAGAACAATATTGTAAAGGAGGCTGGGGATGTGAAAAGTGAACAATATGCAGGGCAACTTTAATCATCGTTTCACCATCTTTATTTAATTAGTGCAGGGTGAATGGGAATCTCGGAAACAGGACAGTCGTTACCTTTGGTTCAATCTTCTCTACTGTCCCACCTACAGGGTGAGAGGCCTCTTTACTTAACCTCCTGTCCAGATCTGGAGTTCAGCCTCCCCTGGCATTGGCCAAACCTGCCCTCCTGAAGGCCCATTTCCTATGTCCCTGACACCCCTCACACAGGCTTGTCACCGTCACATACTGTCCCCTCCCAAGTACAAGCACTCATTTACCATCACCCTCACTTCTTCACATTCCATCAAAATGTGTCTTTACTTTCGCATTTGTCCCCAATTAGGAGACATGGTAACCCAATTGAAAAAGTGTGGACTTTGGAGTATGATACCAGTGATTTAAAATCCCGGCCCTAACTTCTGATTGTCTAATGACTTTCAGTAATTCACTGAGCATCTTTATAACTCCATTTCATCTTCTGTAGAATGAAAATAATAGGATAGTGAAGAACCACATAGTGTTGTTCTTCAGGTTTAGAAAGTTAGCTCATGTAAGATACATAGGACAGGCTGGGTGTGGTGGTTCATGCCTGTAATCCCAGCACTTTGGGATGCCAAGGCAGGAGGATCACCTGAGGTCAGGAGTTGGGGACCAGCCTGGCCAACATGGTGAAACTTCATCTCTACTAAAAATACAAAAATTAGCGGGACATGGTGGCAGGTGTCTGTAGCCCCAGCTACTTGGGAGGCTGAGGCACAAGAATTGCTTGAAGCTGGGAGGCAGAGGTTGCAGTGAACCAAGATCGTGCCACTGCACTCCAGCCTGGAAGACAGAAAGGAACTCTGTCGGAAAAAAAAAAGATACATAGATACATAGGAAAATGGTTAGTACCCGATAACTTCTCCCACTTTATTTACCATGCCCTCATAAACCAAAAACAAAATTCTAAGACCCCTCAACCATCGGAATGGACCGGACCCCTCCTGTTGGCCACAGGCATTCTGGAGTTAACCTGAAAATCTAGTTTAGATCATGATGAAAAAGGGGTTGAACATGACTCCTTATACCCCTCCAGTGTTAACATCAACACAGATGTTAAGTCCTATAAGAAACAGACCTTAAGTCCTATAAGAAACATTTACGATCTGTTCTCTCTGAAGCCTGCTACCTGGAAGCTTCGTCTGCATGATAAAACCTTGGCCTCCACAACCCCTTATGGAAAACTAGACATTCCTTTCTACTAATAAGAACTCTTTCAATCAATTGCCAATCAGAAAATTTTTAAATCCACCTATGTTCTGAAAGTCCCCCCTCCATCAAACCAATGTCAATCTTACATGTAATGATTGATGTCTCATGTCTCCCTAAAATGTACAAAAGCAAGCTGTACCCCAACCACCTCAGGCACATGTTGTCAGAACCTCCCTAGGCTATGTCAGGGGCATGTCCTTAACCTTGGAAAAATAAACTTTTTCTAAATTGACTGGGACCTATTTCAGTTATTTGAGGGTTCCTGAGGAGTCTACAAATCAGGCCAGCCTAGAGCAGGGATGAGAGGATTCCGGGAGACCACATCACCTCATATGTGAGATTAGACCCAATCTTTTATCTCTCCAACTGTCACAGAAAACACAAAAAACAAGACATCTTGAAAACCAGTGAGTGCAATTTGAAAGTCTAGCATAAAAAAATGTATTACAGAGAAAAAAAGACACTGATTTTCGAGACACTGGCAATTGAACTCCGCCTCTGACAAGCTGTGTGACCTCGGGCAACTCACTTGAGCTTTCTGAGCTCCCATTTCCTCATCCGTAGAATGGGGATAGTCATGGCTCCACACAGAGCAGGCTGTGAGATTAAATAAATGCGTTAAAACCTCGAAAACAACAGATCCACTCCTGGAGATAAATAAGTAAGAGTGTCATCTCTGTTGTCTTTTCAAAAAGGGTCAGGGACTGTCAACACAGAGGAGGGGACATCACAGCCTGCTCCTCAAACAGAGACAGCGACTCGTGAGCCATCAGCACAGGAGTGATCACTTGAGCTGTTCATTATAAATATTCCACAATAATGTCATTTTAATGCTCCCAAAAGAGCACCTGTTATCTATGCCACAAATTGGACACTCTGTGGCATAAATCATCAAGATGCACTTCCCATGTGTCTTAAATGAAGGAATGCCATTCCAACCAATAAGGTAAATATTAAGCAAAACAAAAACAGACAAAGCACAGAAACACCCCATGCTGTGACTTTAATAGTTGATCAATTGCAGATCAAGAGCTTTAATTTCTCTTCAGCTTTGGGTTGACAGCAGGTGCCAAGTTCCCACTCTTTTAGAGATGATTGCTGAAAAACAAAGGCTCCATTCATCAGACCTTGGCCAACAAATACATTCAAACCTGGGACTCTCCGAGAGACACATCGAGATAATGAACAGCACCATAACACGGTTAAATGACCCCCACACAACAGGGTTGTACAGTGACCATCATCCTACCACACTGCTGTGTTGTGTGACTGACTCTGCTTCTCTGACTAGATCATTAGTTATTTGAGGGTACAGGACTTGTCTGTTCCAGAATCCAGGCCCAGCCTAGGTATCAGGTAAAAGCTGGCTTAATGAATTTCCTAGGACAAAAAAGTGGTGATCAAACCAATGTGTGCCTCTCCTGCAGGCTTGGGATCCACCATTAACATTTCTTTGCTGACCATCATGTGAAGGTTACAAATCTCTAATTCTACCAGGCCCTGCTAATTACCACCTTCTGTTTGAGTCCTTCCCTAATATTTTGCAGAACAACTTGCTGAAGCAGCATCTCTGGGGTAAATACCCGGGGTTCATCATCTCACACCACAAAAATTAAGGACACAGACACATGTGGGTGGGTTAAGGAGCTGAAAGTTTAATAGGCAGAAGAAAGGAGATAGAAGAGCAGCTACTTGCCAGAGAGAGGCATCTGAAAAGGGGAAAGGCGGTGGATGGCTGCAGATTTTATAAGAAGGCTTGGGGAGGCAGTGTCTGATTTACCTAGGGCTCACAGGTTGGTTTGACCAGTTGTGACATTTATATAGCATGTGGGGAAGGCTGGTCACCCCACCCCAATCTTATTACGCAAAAGAGCTTTCCACTTGGCCAGCGCCATCTTGCTGGCTCCTTAACTGTACATGTGGCTACCGAAAAGAGAAGATGGAGCCGCCATTTTGAACATTCCTAGTCCAAGGTAGTATATTCCTGTGGGCAGGACTGCTGGCATTCACCTGTGCAAGCATCCAGCTCACTTGTTTATGTCTGCAGCCCAATTTTATGGGCTGCTCTGTGTTAGAAAAGAAAATGATTTGGGGGCTGGTTTTCATTAAAAGGAAAACCTTACCAAGGATTTCCATATCCTCACTATCTGCCTCAGGATTTTCTTTTTAACTCCTATATCGTTGCTAATAATAATTATTATAACAATAATAACCTGCATTACTTCCAGTCCCACCTAGAACATTTTCTGGATCACACCCATTTCATCTGACAGCATCTGTATTCTCAACTGATGATGATGGAGGCATTGCCATCTTCCAGTGCTGGGAGAGGATGGGGGTACATAGAGATACCATGTCCATTGGAGGCAAACAGACCAGACTGGAATCATGACTCTACCAGGTAATATCTGAATGGCCTTCAGCAAGTGATTTAACTTCTCCACAAAATGGTATAATAAAATGTATCTCATGAGCTGTTCATTCATTCTACAAATATTTATGGAGTGACTTATTTTCCAGACACTGATATACACACTGAGAATTCTGCAGTGAGCAGAACAAACACTATACCTGATCCTATTCTGGTGAGGTGCAGAGAGGTAGCCTCTTTGAAAATTGGTAGTCTTTAGGAATAACTCAACAAATATACACTTATTTCATTTGTAATGCCCAGAACTATGCTTTGACATAACACCTGCTCCATAAATAATAAGAAAATAAATTAAGTAATTGCTTCTAAATTAGCCCAAGCCAGATGTAGCATACTTTAAGCAACATGACTATTTATCCTGCTAATTAGGTGTAATTCAGTTCAATTGTCATGGCATGTGTCTTCACGGAGTCAAACCTATTGGTTTGGGGAATACTAAAAGGAGGAATAGGTCATATTCTGCTGGGATGGGAGGAAAGTGAGATGTAAACAAATAAATATAAAAACCATGGAATATGCACATGAAAGACCAATGTACAAGGCTATACAGAGGAAGGAGTGAATGTTCAGGTTAGAGGTGGCCTCCCTGAAGAGATCACATCTGACCAGGCTGGGGTCATGGGGGCAGGGAAGTTTCAGTACTAGATATTCAGCTGCTCCCTACTCATCTGATACACACTTATTGTGTGTGTCCAACCCCATGTGGGCTTCTAAAGGTTAAGTTTAAGGCTCTGACCCAAAGTGTCTGCAGAGGAAGTAGATCTTTCCCAGAGGAACTGGTGAGGAGCTCTGTGGTGCTCAGAGATTGGTCTGCCCTGAAGTAGTCAGGGAGGGCCCCTTGGAAGAGGGGCATGTGAACCCTAAAGAGAGAGCAGCGTTGAAGTAAAGTAGGAGGGGACACACCCTCAAATGTGGGCTGCATTTCCTGCATTTCCTCTTCTGGCATTTTTCTCTTAGGCATGACTTCTTCAAGCATGAACCATCACCCTCTATGGAAGAATGAGCCAAAGAGAAAAATTGCCACTGAGAACAATTATTTTTGACTTCAAAGGGCATCTCGGTGGCCTTCAGAGCAGGGTATCACTTCACACTGGGCAGAAAACAGATGCCAGACAGCCTGGTCTGCGGTCACTGGGAGAGTGGGTTACACAAGAGGGCAGACCTCAAACTTCCCCAGCAAAGAGAAGCTGTGAGAGGCCCTGTGTGGCCCTAGAGCTGGTGGGAGGCACAGGTGGTGGTGGTTCCTGGTTCTCTTTTCTTGCCTGAATCTATGAATAACAAACTGCCTGACTACCACCAGCGGTCAGGGCTGAGTTAAGCAAAGTGAGCAATCCAGGCCTAGGCTAAAGTTCGGCTGCTTTCTGCCTTTCTCTACTGGTCAAAGTTCTTTCCACTCACAAGAGCTGCACGTTTAAGAGAGATGACAAGAGCCAGGCAGAAGGAGTGATGGATGGAGGATCAAAATTGTAACACAGAACAGTGAATAGCCCTAACCTCCTCCAGAGCCCTTATATTTTTCTCTTCCTGCCTCATTGTTTCTGTCAGGTGTCACTAATAAAATCTTGATGCACACATTATCAACAATAGAGTGAAATTCAACAGCTGACAGTCTTGTGAGCCTCTGTGCTGGCAGGAGAAACAGAGAAAGCCTAGGCTGGTACAGGGAGTGTCCTCTAATGTCTGGCCCTATGGGAATGATACTCACCAAAGGGGTACATAGAGTGGGTTAAAGGACCTGAGGCCTGCAGAAAAGGAAAAACCAGGTGTCCATCTCTCTCTTCCTGGAGCATTTTTGTCCAGTCTCTTCAAATGCTTTCAATTACTCTCCAACTTTGGGCAACCTGCACTTGGTCACGTGAAGGGAAATCACTTGATCATTATTATGGGCTGAATTGTGTCCTCAAAATTAATAGATTGAAGCTCTAATCCCCAGGACCTCGGAACATGGATCTTGAAGACCCTGGTAGACGAGGACTACAAAGAGGTGATTAAGTCAAATGAAAGTCATTTGGGCAGGCCCAAATCCAATCTGACTGGTATCCTTATAAGAAGAGGAGATTAGGACATAGTCATACCCAGATCGAGGTTCTACCATGTAAGGACACAGGGAGAAGGCAGCCACCCGCCACCAAGAAGAGAAACCTCATTAGAAAACCACCCTGCTGACACCTTGATCTCACACTTCCGGCCTCCGGGACTGCCAGAGGCATTTGAACCAGAATGACTCTATCTTGAATAGGACCTGGGTAAAATGA
Source organism: Piliocolobus tephrosceles (assembly GCF_002776525.5). NCBI lineage: Eukaryota > Metazoa > Chordata > Mammalia > Primates > Cercopithecidae > Piliocolobus > Piliocolobus tephrosceles. The sequence goes on from NC_045450.1 coordinate 50,559,260, forward strand.
GGGTGAGACCTACTGGGCTGCATTCCCAGGAGGTTAGGCATTCTCAGTCACAGGATGAGCTAGGAGGTCAGCACAAGATACAGGTCACGAAGACCTTGCTGATAAAACAGCATGCGGTACAGAAGCATGTGGTAAAGAAGCCGGCAAAATCCCACCAAAACCAAGACAGTGATGAAAATGACCTCTGGTCGTCCTCACTGATCATTAAACGCTAATTATAATGCATTCGCATGCTAAAGACACTCCCACCAGTGCCATGACAGTTTACAAATGCCTTGGCAATGTCAGGAAGTTACCCTATATGGTCTAAAAACGGAGGTGAACACTTAGGTCTGGGAATTGCCCACCCCTTTCCTGGAAAACTCATGAATAACCCATCCCTTGTTTAGCATACAGTCAAGAAATAACCATAAAAATAGCCAACCAGCAGCCCATGCTGCTTCTTTGCCTATAGAGTAGCCATTATTTTTTATTTATTTTATTATACTTTAAGTTCTGGGATACATGTGCAGAACATGCAGGTTTGTTACATAGGTATATACGTGCCATGGTGGTTTGCTGCACCCTTCAACCCATCATCTACATTAGGTATTTCTCCTAATGCTATCCCTCCCCTAGCAGCCCACCCCTGACAGGCTCCAGTGTGTGATGTTCCCCTCCGTGATTTTTTTTTTTTTTTTTTTTGAGACGGTGTTTCACTCTTGTTACCCAGGCTGGAGTGCAATGGCGCTATCTCAGCTCACCGCAACCTCTGCCTCCTGGGTTCAAGCAATTCTCCTGCCTCAGCCTCCCTACTAGCTGGGTTTACAGGCATACACCACCACCCGGCTAAATTAGACCCGGCTAATTTTGTATTTTTAGTAGAGACAGGGTTTCTCCATGTTGGTCAGTCTGGTCTGCAACTCCCAACCTCAGGTGATCCACCTGCCTCTGCCTCCCAAAGTGCTGGGATTATAGGCGTGAGCCTCCGTACCCTGCCAGAGTAGCCAGTCTGTTATTCCTTTACTTTTTTTTCTTTTTTGAGACAGAGTCTCGCTCCATTGCCAAGGCTGGAGTGTATAGTGGCATGATCTCAGCTCACTGCAACCTCTGCCTCCCGGACTCAAGCGATTCTCCTGCCTCAGCTCCCAAGTAGCTAGGATTATAGGCACCTGCCACCACGCCCGGCTAACTTTTGTATTTTGAGTAGAGATGGAGTTTCACCATGTTGGCTAGGCTGGTCTCGAACTCCTGACCTCAGGTGATCCACCTGCCTTGGTGTCCCAAAGTGCTGGGATTACAGGCATGAGCCACTGCACCCAGCTTATTTCTTTACTTTCTTGATAAACTTGCTTTCACTTTATAGGCGTGTCCCAAATTCTTTCTTGCATGCGATCCAAGAACCCTCTCATGGGGTCTAGATCAGTACCCCTTTCCAGTAACAGGATTATGAGAAAATAAGTCTGTTGTTTAAGCCACTCACTCTACAGTCCTTTGTGATGGCAGCCTGAGCTGACTAAGACAGAGTCTACCGTTACATCTGACATAGACAACTTGAAACGTGGCACACTCAGACTGACAAAGAGTGTGCTGGGCCAGAAAGGACCAAGCCCACACACACGCACACGAACACACATGACATGTTCACTCACCCCATTTGTGGTTGACATGATGGAATACTCAGAACTTCCAAATGTCCAGTTCTTTCTTTTGAAAGAAGCAAATCCTTTTTCTTTTTCTTTTTTTCTTTTTCTTTTTTTGTTTGAGACGGAGGTTTGCTCTTGTTGCCCAGGCTGGAGTGCAATGGCGCCATCTTGGCTCACCACAACCTCTGCCTCACAGGTTCAAGCGATTCTCCTGCCTCAGCCTCCCCAGTAGCTGGGATTACAGGCAAGCGCCACCAAGCCTGGCTAACTTTGTATTTTTAGTAGAGATGAGGTTTCTCCATGTTGGTCAGGCTGGTTTCGAACTCCCAACCTCAGGTGATCTGCCCGCCTTGGCCTCCCAAAGTGCTGGGAGCCTCAGCCTCCCAAAGTGCAGGTGTGAGCCACCGCACCCGGCCTGCAAATCCTTTTTCAGTAGCTCTGGGGTGGTGGGATTGCAGAACTGTCCTTTTTAAAATGTTGTCATTTGCCATTTTGATGGGTTAGTTTAACAAAAAAAATTTTTTTAATCATAGAAAATATTTGCTCACTTTGAGCTAAGTGGTCAAATTGCCCCTTTGAGGCAATGGCTGTTGTAGCTCTAAACCAGGAAGTTTGTCCTTCGGGGCACAGGGGAGTCCCATAAAAAACCACACAGACACAGAGCCACATTTGCTATCACTGAGCTCAGCTGTCTCTGAGAGTTCAGGACATGTGTGACATCTGTGGTCCTGCTAGGACAATTCCCCACATCCCTTTGTAACCTGATGCCTTTGTCATACTGAAGAGTTCCAGCCGGGAGAAAAGGGACTAATTGAAGGCCCAAGGCTTCCATTCCTTCAGGGAGGAAACTCATTTCATGGCTTTCTTCATCTCTGCCTGTCAATCAGCTTGCATGTATTGTCAGCTAACTGAGTGTGGGGCACCAGGGTGGTTGTAGAAAATATACAAATTGGAAGAAACAAATATCCCACTGGCAACATTATTACAAATTACCTCCCCAAAATAACAAGATGTGGGGCAGAAGCCATCATTCCTTCCAGGGAATCCTAAAATGTAATATTCTCTGCATTAACACAGCACCTTACTCTGTAATGATGAGCTTATGTTCTCTCCTAACTTAGCCCACAATACTTTGGCCTTTATTTCCTGCCTACTGCCTACTTCCTACCTAGTTAATTCTGATGGAGCATGTGGGGCATGAAACACACAAGTGCACCAGCACACAAGTGCACACACCTACCTAAGTTAATTTCCCCGCAGTGACTGTGGTCTCAGATATCTTCACCACCTCTCCCTCCAATCTTTTCTTCAATTGCCACAAAGCATCTGGTTGAGTACTTGACATTTCGTTTGAATTAAGGCTGCATGTTAAGTGGACATTTTCCCTTCGATGAATGTCTATTTAACCCCTCCCTGTAGCTAATCATGCCAGAGGATGCGATTTCACCTGTTCCTTTCACAGGCACACACGCTGCTTGAAATTTGCCAGCAGGTCCTCAATAAAGAAATAGTCCTGATTGCTCATTAAAAGCAGGAGAGAAAGCAATTAAAATACAAAAGGCAGAGCAAAGCTTAGTGCTCCAAAGTTGAAAGTTGAGCAAGCATTGTGGAAGGTGTGGAACGAGTTCTGGAGCAGGTGGGAGGAGGAGAGAGGATTGAGGTCTGTACTCAGTGAAGTCAGTAAAATCACAAGTGCAACAGACACAGCCTTCCTGGCCCTGGAGGAGAAAGAGAGCAGGCAGCACAGCCCCAGCAGGCCTGGTGCTAAGTATTCAGTGTTTTCATTAATTTCATTTAAATATACTTATTTTGTTCACTGAAATGAGCTACACAAGAAATATTTCTTTTTTCTAATTTTTTCTCCCTCTTTTTTTTCCCCTCTGTAAGGTTCACATTCTACTACTAGACAGAGCCAGCTTCATTAGCATGTGTGCAGGAAAACAGAAGTCACACTTAGAGGGGCCCCACATGGGCTTTAATGTTCTACTATTGTTGTCTTGTGAGAGGAATAAAAACAAAATCCTAAGCTTCCCCAAACAACGGACCCCCTCTTAACCAATGGGACCCCAGAAAAACCTTGAAAACCAAACTGCTGGCCATATGGTCTGGGAGGTTGGACATGCCTCATTATGCCGTCTCCCTTGCTAACCACCTTTAGGCTTTGTTTCCTAAGGGCTAACCAGAAACCACCCCTATGGAAAGACTTGTTCCAGTTCTGATTTCAACCAACCTTGTGACTGCCCCTCCCTTTGTGGTTTTGTTATGGTCTCACCAATGCACCACAATATAGCAGTCTCTCATAGCCCGAGGTATCACCCGAAATTCTTTGTCTCACAACCGAGAAAGTCAAGGAGCATGGACACCAAGGGTGAGGTTGGAGCAAAAGTTTAATAAGCGAAAGAAAGAGAGAAAGCTCTTTGCCACAGAGAGGGGTCCCAAAACAGGGTTGCTTTTCACAGTTGAATACAGAGGCTTTTGTAAGAAACTGATGAGGGCTGGGTGTCTCATTTGCATAAGGTGTGAATTTCTGGTACCTCCACCCCTTCCTCCTAGTGCACATGGCATGTGGGCCCTTAGCTTGAGTTACTCCATATTGCTTTGTTCCCTTTACTGTGCATATGTCAGGGGACAGAATTTTCCATCACGAGCATGTCTGGGCAAGTCTCCTGTGTAGCCTTTCTTATCTGTGTGGCTGTAGGCATGTCTTAGGCAAGCCCCCCTGTACAAGTTCCCTTATCTGTGCCTGCAGGCTATTCTTTTGTTTGAAAGAACTCAACTGAGGATCTTACTGCCTGCCTGACTGGTTTCTTCCTTCCTCCTCTCTCAGTTTCAACACAGCAACCACCCAATATTCCTTCCTGGTAAGAGGCCACCACCAACAGAGTGGTTCTGGCCAACGAATGGAGGATGTGCAGTGAGTGTTTTCATTTCCTCTGATTATCTTTTGGACATCAGAGGGCCAAAAACTCCATCCCTGGATCATACTATTCCACTATTTTTTGAACATGGAACCCATGAAGTAGAATAAAGCTCAATTTCCCATGTGCATTTTAGTCCTTTCATGAATATTCATAGACCCTCCTGTAACCTATTAAATATGTATATTTGACCACTCCATTAGTATGATCCAAGGATGGAGTTTTTGGCCCTCTGATGCCAAAAAGAGAATCAGAGGAAATGAAAACACTCAGTGCACATCCTCCATTCATTGGCCAGAACCACTCTGTTGTGTTCTCTGAGGAAAAGGAAGGAAGAAGCCGGTAAGGCAGGCAGTTAGGGTGGGTCCTCAGTTGAGTTCTTTCAAACAAAAGAACAGCCTGTAGGCACAGATAAGGGTTTGACCACATGAATTCCAGTCTGATTCTTCCCACCCTCAAAGCACTCGTTTCTGGCTTCTGACTGATGGCTAGGCTTCCCAGACTGTCACAATGGCCACCCTGCAGGTGCAATACTTTATGAGAAATAAAGCTCTCCTTTCCAAATTTATGAAGCTCACCATTCTTGAGTTGACACTTGAAATTAATTTTTGAACAAGGAACTCTACATTTTCATCTTGTACTGGACCTAACAAATTGTTGACAAAGATTCGTTTTTTGGCCAAACTTTGGTCAGGCTCCTGAGCCTTATCCTAGGCTCATCTGTGCCCTTGGCAGATTTTGCAAGGAGCCCAGAAAAATCAGGTTAGCCAGAAATCCCCACTCTTGATATCTGATCACCTTCTATACCTGATCAGGTTCCTCACCCTCCACCATTCCCCATCTGGTGTCTGATCACCCTGGCCTTTCTTCAGCAAGAATCTTGTTAGGTCAGTTTAGCCTAAAATCCTTCCCCTTATCTCTGATGTTTCCTCTCAGTAATTTTCCATCCACTGGCCCCAACCCTGTACCTTGGCTATAGATTTTGACTTGTCCATACATGTTTTGAGTTGAATCCAGTCTCTCTCCCTGATTGCAAAACCCCATTACAGTGGTCCCTATGCCTATTGACATGATCCTGAGTAAAGTCTACTTTACCAAGAGTTAACACGTACTGAATTTTTTTTTAACATTATGTAGCCAGTCCTGCTTGTAGAATAAATTATTGTCCAACCCAGGCTTAATCCTTTCTAAACCCCATTCCAGAACCATGGAAAGGAAAACTTCCCTTTCCCACAGCTCCCTCTCAGCCCTGCATCGTCTGTTCTGTTCTTCTCTGGTCTGTCCTACAGATCTGTTGGTATCACTTTGAGAGAGGAGGAAGGAAGAAACCAGTCAGGCAGGCAGTTAGGGTAAGTCCTCAGTTGAATTCTTTCAAACAAAAGAATAGCCTGAAGGCACAGGGAAGGGAACTTGCACAGGGAGGCTTGCATAAGACATGCCCACAACCACACAGATAAGAAAGGCTACAAAGGTGAGTTGCTCAGACATGCCCCAAATGGAAAATTCTGTACCCTGATGCATGTGCAGTAATGGCAACAAGGCAATAACTCAAGCTAAGGGGTTGCATATGCCCTAGGAGGATAAGATGGAGCTACCAGAAATTCATGCTTTTTGCAAATGAGACACCCAGCCCTCATCAGTTTCTTATAAAATCTTTTGCATTAAACTGGAAAAATGGCAACCCTCCTCTGGGTCTCCTCTCTGCAGCAGAGAACTTTCTTCTTTTGCTTATTAAACTTTTCCTCCAACCTTATCCTTGGTGTCCATGCTCCTCAACTTTCTTGGTCACGAGACAAAGGACTCCAGGTACCACCTTGGGCAATGAGAGAACTGCTACATTATGGTGCTTCCAAGATCGACTATAAATTAAAATAAGAATCCTGGAGAGCATTTCCTGGGAGGATTTTTGGTTGCCCTGAATTATTCGTGGGGAAGTGATTCTCCCTTCAAATTGTTCTGCTTCTGGGTAAGAAACAGAGAACTACTATCACCATAGAACAATTGTACCAAGCAATGAAAATTCATCTGAGGTGTTAATTAGCTCAATATTTATCTCATCTAATATGCAAATTAAGACACTGCGGTCTCATTAATGTCATCTGTGTTTCCTTTAAGCAAAATGAAATCTCTTGCCAATGCAAGAGAAAGAAAAAAAAAAAGCAGTATTTCTCTTTGAAGCTAATGAGGGTGTGATTTGGCTCTTCCTTTGTTATGAGGTAGCAAGTTAGGAAAAACCACGTTTTAAATATGCAAAGTATGGCCTGACCTCATCTATTGGAGGCAAGATCACAGCCTTGATGATGTGTGGTTATTAGGCTATCTGCATTGCACTTGTCCAAAGAACCAGGTCTAAGGAGCAGGTGGGTGAGTTTGCAGTGAATCACCAATGAGGAGATGAACAAAAAAAGGAGATGCAGCCTTCAAGAGGCTGCTCAGCAAACAGATGTGGTATTACTTCAATGATAAGAGGGGTAGGAAATTAATTTATTTAATACCATGAATCTTAAAAATCAGAAAATGTATCTCAAATTGAAAAAGAGCAAAGAGAGTTCAGCTCAAAATTTCTTCCAGCTTCCAATTTTCAGATTTAGAATTTATACAGGCAATAATCAAACAGTCATCAAATACCCACATTGTCCCCCAAAATGCAAGCTACATGTGCTGGAGATATAACAACTCTACAAAGCACCAATGTCAGTAACTCCAACATTCTGGATCTTTGGCCAGCTGCCAGGAATTCCACACTGATGGGGTTCAAAATATGACTGTAGGAGACCAGCACATACCACCTCAAAATATGCCTCTTTGGCATAAGGATAATTTCGACCAGTTATTTTGAGAAACTGCAGACACAGAAGAAACCCTGAGAAAGTGAACTCTTTTGTCAGAGAAATTTACATTTAGAAAGGAAATCTCCATTTGTAAGGGTGTCTCCCTCTCTGTACCAGGGAGAGAGGAAAAACTAAATCACTAAAGACTTAATCAATAGAGAAGGCACTGACTTACTTAAATCTGCATAACAAACCTTACCTTTGTTTTACTGTGATTTGGTGAATTCCTAGCCAGCTTGTCTTAATCAGGCTTCCCTCTACCTTTCCCATACCTTTCTTTGTTTCAGAAAGTTTTTGTTTTTTTGTTTTGTTTTGCTTTGTTTTGTTTTTGTTTTTGTTTTTGAGATGGAGTCTCTGTCTGTTGCCCAGGTTGGAGTACAGTGGCATGATCTCAGTTCACTGCAACCTCTGCCTACCAGGCTCAAGCAATTCTCCTGCCTCAGCCTCCCAAGTAGCTGGCACTACAGGCACACGCCACCATGCCCGGTTACTTTTTTTGTATTTTTAGTAGAGACAAGGTTTCACCACGCTGGTCAGGTTGGTCTCGAACTCCTGACCTCGTGATCCTCCCGCCTTGGCCTCCCAAAGTGCTGGGACTACAGGCGTGAGCCACTGTGCCCGGCCTTGTTTCAGGAAGTATTTAAACCTGAAGTCTAAGACAACTCTTGGAGATCTAATCTAGAGATGTATCCATTTCACTTTGTTAACTCCCATAGATACAGGATGTATACATGTTCTTATTAAACTTCTGTTTGGTTTTCTCTTGCTAATATGTCTAAGAACTCATGAAGGGCAGAGAAGAGAATTATTTTTCCTCCCCTACAGCATGCATTAACTCTCATCTTCAAAATAACTCAGCAGGGCATGGTTTCCTTCTTTTATACAGATGACGACATTGTGATTCAGGGCAGTTAGGTCACTTGGCCAAGGTCATGCAGCTAAAACTTGGCCCAGGTGGGGCCAACAGATCAAAGGAATGTGACCAGCCACAGGGAAGGCAGCTTAATTAGTGAGGTGTCCTGCAGGCAGTATCAGGAGGGTTGAAAAGGGGCCTGCCTCTGTCTCACCCTGAAGACACCTTGTGGATTTTCCCTTTCCTAAGGCCACAAGTCCCAGGTGAGTCCTTGCTGTCCCCATTTCCCAATTTTGACAAGTTATTTGAGACCTGTGTTGCGAACACAGCCTGCTCTCTAGGGCAGTAGAGAGACTGGTCTGCATTCCGACACCTTCTGGGGCCTGGAAACTGAAAACCACTCCACAGGCAGACAGAGGCTGATTTCCATATGTTGCAAATCATGTCAGGTGTCATAGCCAAGATGCAAGGATTCCCGGCTGTGGCGACCAGCGACAGGCAATGGGAGTCGGAGGAGCTGCCTTCGGCTCCAAGACAAAGCAGGAGAAAGAGGCCATGACCTCCTTGTGACCCTTGGCCCATGAATGACAGATTCCCCCAGGGCACTTTCATCTTGTCAGATTCCATGCCTGTGAGCTCAGCCTTCACCTGGAAGCCAAGCAGCTGAGCAGAAGGGAAGGTAAAAGAATGACTGGGACTGGGCATGGCGGCTCATGCCTGTAATCCCACCACTTTTGGAGGCCGAGGCAGGTGGATCACTTGAGGTCAGGAGTTCCATACCAGCCTGACCAACGTGGTGGAAACCTGTCTCTATTAAAAATACAAAAAAATCAGCCAAGTGTGGTGGTGGGTGCCTGTAATCCCAGCTACTCGGGAGGTTGAGGCAGGAGAATCGCTTGAACCCAAGAGGCAAAGGTTGTAGTGAGCTAACACCAATGCACTCCACCCTGGGTGACAGAGCGAGACTCTATCTCAAAAAACAAAACAAACAAACAAAAAAGGATGACTGGGCTGATGGGGAGGGGAACTTGTGAAGCTGCTGTCATGACCAGTGACTCTATAACCTAGGAGGGACACGTGGGCCATCAGAGAGCTGCATGGACAGATGCTTCAAAACTCTGCAGACATTTACACCCCACCACTGGAACTTCAGGAGGATGCTTTCCACCCATCCCAGCACTTGCCTTTCCATCTCTGCCTCTGAGGCCCACAAATAGGCAGAAATGGATATGCCCACTTGATAGATGAGAACACTGAGGCCCCTAAAGGGCAAAATGGCCCTCTCATGCAGGAGAGCTAGGGTAGCCTGGGAAATGAATCTGTCCCTGCACTGTCTCCTCTGTACCAGTTCCCATGCTGGGGGTGACCACATTTGCTTTCTGGAATTGTCACGATGTCCTTCTGAAGTAGGTGCTGGGGCTCTCATTTCAGGGCTGGAGAAACTGAGCGTGAGCCTGTCAAAAACAGGAAAAAGGAAATGAATCCTTGTGAGTCCTTGTTGAGTGCCTTGTGCCGGGGGTGTTACACAGATAGAAAGACCACATGAAATAGAAACAGGTAGCAGAGAGAGAGGTGGCCTGGGAGTTCCATGTGCTAAAAGACCCTTTGAGGGGATTTGTTGTCCTTCCTCCTTAGATGAAAAAAGCAAGAAGGAAAGATCGATAATGACCTTCCCGCCAAAGTAAAACACTCCCCATTCCCGTACTCCCCCTGCCCCAGGGCCAGCATTGCTGGGAGCAACAAGCTGAGTGCTAAGCTGTGCACAGGTGGGAGAGGTGGACACAGAAGTCCCATCCCATGGCCTGCCACGCCTGGGGAGGAAGGGAAGAAAGCCACACCTGCCGAGTGCAAATGGAATGGGTTTTGAAACTTAGTGTTGCACGGAGTTTCTGTGTCTTTTTGCTGTCTGTACATCTGATGATCGATATTTGTCTTGGAATTTTTTTTTTTTTTTTTTTTTACTATTTAATAAACCTCTTAACATAAACTTGCTTTCAGAGTGGTTGCCTTGGGTTTCTTTAAATTTTGTAAATTTTATACAAAACGAAGTGCATATTAGGTATATACAAGTTATAAAGCAAAATCATAAAACTCATACCCATGTGCAGAACCCTTGGCCTGAGAAGTAGAATGTCACTAAAGTGCTAAGGCCCCCTGAAGGCTGCCCTCTCAGAATTTGGCCCCTAGAAATATATTCTATTCAACTAATTTCAACAAGAACTCACGAAAAAATTCTCTTACAGAGGGTGCTATAGATCCTGTTGGTTCATTTAATCCTGTCCCCATTTTACAAATGGCGATGTCAAATGTAGAGGGATTCAGTAACTTAGTCCCTCGACTGGTGCCCCATGGAGCCAAGATACATCCCTGGAACTGCCTAACACCCCCTAGATGCAGAGCATTGCACAAATCCAGGAGGCTCCTTTTGCTGGCAGTATATGGGACTGGTGCCTTCTCTTGGGGGCTGTGTGATGTTGGCGTCCTGCCAAATCTCCTGCTTTTACCCCTTCACTTTGCATCCAGAGTGGGGCTGATACTTTAACTTCTGCCAGGAGAGACTAGCTGGTTTTTAAGAAATTTGACACTGCTGGTGTACTGGGTGTACTGCCTCAGTCTTACTTGTTTTATTTCCTATTTATTCTATTTGTGACAGTGAACCAACTAAAAATTCCTTTCAACTCAGATGGCCTCCCCATGCAATAACATCCTGGGAAAATCACATTTTGAATTACTGTGAAAACGTCTTGCCTGCTTTATTGTCCCCAGCAACCAGAAAGAAATGTAAGCACTGAGTGATATGACAGTTTGGAAGAGGATGATGAGAAACTCTAAATGAGATTTTGGCTGTTAACCAGGGTTACTGCACAGCTGTATTAATCGGAATAGGAGTTAAAATGCAGCAAGGGTAGAGGAAGAAAAGAAAGGAAGTGTGTCTCTTGAGCACAGACAACATGCCAGGTACCGACAAGAAGGTTTTTCATACACATTACCATGTTCAATTGTCACAGCAGCCCTGGAGACAAAACACTTTTAATTCCCATTTTACAGGTGAGCAAACTGAGGCTAAGTGTCCCACCAAAGGGCAGCATCTGGTCAGCTTGTTGACCTGCAATTAAACTATTTTATTCTGATCTAAACTCCTGGTTCTTCCAGCATTATAACTTGATGACTTATGCTTGCTTGGAGCCGAAACTCATTAAGCATCTACTGAGTGTGTAATTCACAGATGCATGAGGAATTTTGAGTCAGAGGACTTTCTAATAGAGCAAATAACTCTATCTCCAAAATGTAGGAGGAGCTTCAGAGATCATCTTGTACTTGTTCCTCTGTTTTGTGGAGCAAGAACCAAATTGGTGAGGAGACTTGGTGAAGCCACACACTTCAAACGGCCCCTCTCTTCTGAGACATATTCACTGTTGTCCCAGAGGAACTCATAATTACATAATCATTGTCACATTAACTTTGCATGTTAATTTTTTAAGTTTAAATAAACTTTTTATCCATAAGTAATGTTAGATTAACTGAAATTTCCAAACATAATATGAGTAGTTCCCATAGGTTCTTTATCCATCTTCTCCCAGTGTTAACACCTTCCATCGTCATGAAACTGTCCTTATAAACTATAAAATTAATAAATTAATCCAGGAAAAAGGGAGAGAGAAAAATGAAAATAAGCCAGGCTTGCAGCTCACTCAGCATTAATCCTAAGCCTGCTCCCTGACCTGCTTCCTAATAGTTGTTTGGTGCCTATTGTCCTAGAATCACATAGGCCCTGCTACAAGGTTATTGTCCCCCTTAACTGCTCTATAGACAACAACTTGAACATTATAAAACATTGTTTTCCCTTTTAGACATTCTTTCAGGTCCTGTGGTACCAGTGAAATTACAGATGTCAGCTGGTCTGAAGGAACCACAGGAGCTTATTCACCAAATAACTCAATTTCTGCATCCTGATGATTTCATCCCCCTTGCCCCAAAAAATCAACAACCCCAGTTTTCCAGTCCCTCATCATCCACTATCCCCTCAAAAATTCCATCCCAGAACTCCTCAGGGAGATGGATTTGAGGATCTCCTCCCATCTCCCCACCCAGCACCTTGCAATCATTAAACTCTTTCTCTGCTGCAGACTCTGCTGTCTCAGTATAATTGGTATGTTACTATACAGAGGGCATACACACTTACTGGTCCTATAACAGTCATGGTAGATTTGTCAAAACTAAGACGTAACATTGGTATAATACCATTAACTAAACTACAGGCTGTATTTGGATAACATCAGTTTTGTTACTAATGTCTTTTTCTCTTCCAGGATCCAATCCAGGATTTTAGATGCTAATTCAATCATTTCTAAGTATCTTAACTTTTTTTTTTTTTTTTTGTTTTGGAGGGAGAGGGTCTCTCCCTCTGTCGCTCACGGGCGGGCGCTGGGCCCGGCGCTCACCTCACTGCAAGCTCCGCCTCCCGGGTTCACGTCATTCTCCTGCCTCAGCCTCCCGAGTAGCTGGGACTACAGGCGCCCGCCACCTCGCCCAGCTAGTTTTTTGTATTTTTTAGTAGAGACGGGGTTTCACCGTGTTAGCCAGGATGGTCTCGATCTCCTGACCTCGTGATCCGCCCGTCTCGGCCTCCCAAAGTGCTGGGATTACAGGCTTGAGCCACCGCGCCCGGCCGTATCTTAACTTTTAAACCAACCTGTGTATGCCTATTCACTAGGCAATGAGACTTCCCAAAAGGCAAAGACTCCAGGTAACAACCACAAGATACGCATTTACTAAATATGCACAAGCAATATAGACTTAGCAATGGTTTGTTATGCTGCTGATCAATGCAAAGACCTCAAAAGTGGCACCAACGCTACAGCCTTTTCCATCTCCCCATATTTCCTTTAAAATTATGTGCAGATAATCCAGATACACAGATAATACACACATCTGTGTGTAATGCATAGCTACACATACACATTTTACAAACACATATAGGCACATGTTCCATGACTAAGAAATCATTTCAAATCAATTGGGAAATGTTGGGCAATTCAATAAATGGTGTGAGAACAACTGGCTTTTCATATAACATAAGCAACTAAACAGACGCCTATCTACTCCCGACCTAATATCATTTCCAAAAATAAGTCTCAGAATTATTAAAGTGTCAAATATTGAACAAGTAAAAATATCAAATGATTAAAAGAAAACCCAAATAAATATACTTACGATGTGGTGAATCAGGGCTTTTCAAACACAAATGCTGTGAAAAGAAAGAGAAAAACATTGGATTACAAAATTGGGTGAAAAATATTTTCAAAATACATAGCAGACAAAAGATTAACGATGAGAACACATAAAAATGTCTACAAATCAATAAATAAAAGACTAAATAAGCCAACAGAATAATGACCTAAGGATTTATATCGACAATTCACAGAAACAGAAGTACACACAGCCCATGCATATTAAAGAATATTTGCCTTCATGTTAATCAGGAAACAAAAATTGAAGCAATGACAAGATGTCATTTTCACCCACAGGGTTGCCACTGGTTAAATAAATTGTGTGTAAATGTGGAGTTTGGGTGAGGGTGAGGGGACTCCAGCCTTGAATGGCTGGAATGAGTTGAGCTGTTGGAAGAACTGCCAGCAGGAGCAAGCTGACCTGAGGGCGATTTGTCCTGAACCACCAAAGACAAATCCCACATCTGTGGATAACAATTGCTGCATTTTCAGCCTCTAATCTGGGCCGAGGTGGTACCTGAGAGATGGGCATGGCACAGATGTCACTGCAGACTCAAACCAGAGTACCAGGGCCTAGAGCCCAGGTAGGAACTTAGCGTTTAGTTCAGGAGAGAAACATAGAAAATGTTCCTGGTGGGTGCTGAGTCACTGCATCCAGGTGTCCCTGGCCCATCCTCACTCCACTGACATCTCTACTCCCAAATCAACACCCTAAAATCTTCTGATGAGAGTTTAGGAAGAAAGGCAGGAGACCCTCAGCTGCAAGGATGGCTGAGGATGCTGCTAGCGGCTCCCTCAGACTCCCCTGCTCTTCTGTAATTTACAACCAGGCCTTAGAGCTCTGTTGGAGGAGAGCCTTATCACTGCCTGCCTCAGGGCCAGCCATCGGGTTCTGCTTTCTCAGGAAGTACCCCAAAAATGCTTTCTGGGAGAACCACCCTCATTTACTCCCCTAGACTCCCTCCCTTCTCTGTGAAGTTTTATTTAGAGCCTTAATACCGAGAGGCCCTTGATGCAACACCCAACAGGGGTCATATTTACTATGTTCCTCGTGAACCATTTTTGCTGCCCTAGAGAAAGGTCAAACATTTTAGGCTCTTTCTGGGAGCATTTGCATGACTTATGAGGTCTAAGAGTGTCTCCCTTGAGATGGAGAGAGGCTGGGCCTCCTCCTGGCCAGAGGCCAGGTCAGAAATATGCCTGAAAATGTGCTGGTGAGAAGCTGTGATGCTCTCCCCACTTGGCAAGGCAATTTGTTCTGGAGTGTAAAGATCTGGGGCAGGTGTGGGGTGGGAGAGCGCTGCACAAGTGAGGAGTGAGGACCTGAAAAATACTATTGAGGAAACAGCTTAAAAGTCCTCAAATCCAGACTTTGCAGCCTGCTCAACGGGGGCGTTTCCAGGGCTTCGACTAGTAAAGTACAAGACCTTCAAAATGGCATTAGCTTAAATTAGTCAGTAAGCTTGGCAGCCGGATGTTCAAACCCAAAAACCAAGGACATTTTGGCAGAGAGAGCATTCTGTCGTGTTGCTGGGTTTAAATGCTCTGCAGACACCACTCTCCGTTGTGGTCTACACCCAGTGCACTGTCCTCATCACCCTGCCTGCGTTATGCTGCATTTGAGACCTGGTATTGAAAAATGTGACTGCTGGGCCGGGCGCGGTGGCTCATGCCTGTAATCCCAGCACTTTGGGAGGCCGAGG
>NC_045450.1:50874820-50953199 GCF_002776525.5 Piliocolobus tephrosceles
TTTACAATATAGCACGATCGCCAAACATTAGAAGTCTATGAGAAAAGTATGCTTCTAAAGAAAAACAGAGGATCCCACCGAGTCTCATGTAATTGAAAGAGGCTGATCAAACTCATATTTCGAGTTTCCTAGTAGCCAGCCTGAAGAGGAAATCTATGTTCACATAATTTAAGTGATTTTTTTTCCAAGAGAGGCACAATTATTCTTCATTCTAAAACAAAGTTCATTCTCCCAAGAGTTCTTGAAAATACCATGAGAGAATACCATGATATACAAGGAATGTGATGTTCAGCAACATTTTAGATCAAATTCTCTGAAAATTCTCACAGGGCTCATCCTTATTTATTCAACATGTTCAGCAAAATTTATACACCATTTAACAAATATCTACTGAGGGCCTACTGTGAGCTAGGTACTGTTCGAAGCATACAGGACACATTGATAAACAATACAGGCGTCGACCTTGCACCTATAAGGTGGATGGTGGTACAGTCAGATGGCATCAAACCCCACATCTAGGAAACGCATTCAAATCAGCTGGTCCTCAAACCAGAATAGGTTCAGAGAGACTGGCATCACTGCATGGTCAAAGAAGAATGACAGAAAAAGGAAAGTGACTGCAGAAAATGGAAGTGCAGTCAACAAGCAGCTGGACTTGTTACAGCCGGTACTGGCCTTATTTGAACAGGATTTGAACAGTTGGCCACCTTTGGCCAAAACTCAAGAGTTTTGTACTCTTGGTACCAAGAGTAGGTTACAGCCCGTTTCCATATCCATTTACATTATAGTTCCCTATGTACCGAAAAATCTTTAGACTTGACTTAAAATATGTAAGGAGGCAGCTTTAGGCTAAACTTAATTCACCAGGGGGAAATGTCACTCCCCAGATGTGTAGCTTTCAAGAGATCTAATGATGTTTGGAGTGAGGTGCTAGAGAGAAGTCACTGGGCTAAGGGTGGCTTGCAGACTTGGTTTTTAAATAGATACAAATATGTGTCAGTATATATACACTGTGATATATACATACAAATATACATAATATATGTATATATCAAAAATCTGTTCCCTCCCCGTGGCCTTTCCCCAAGCTTTCTTTTATGTATGTATATACATTTGTATATTATATATACATAATATATAATATGCATAATATATATTTAATATGTAATATACATAATATATATTTTATATATTATATATATATATTTTATATATTATATACATATATATATATTTTTAAACAGAGTTTCGCTCTTGTTGCCCAGGTTGGAGTGCAATGGCACGATCTTGGCTCACTGCAACCTCTGCCTCCCATGTTTAAGAGATTCTCCTGCCTCAGCCTCCCAAGTAGCTGGGATTCTAGGCATGTGCCACCACGCCCGGCTAATTTTGTATTTTTAGTAGAGACAGGGTTTCTTCATGTTGGTCAGGCTGGTCTCAAACTCCCAACCTCAGGTGATCCACCCATCTCAGCCTCCCAAATTGCTGGGATTACAGTAGTGAGCCACAGTGCCTGGCCAAGAATATTTTTTAAAGAATAAAATTGCTCCTTGCCCACGCTGAAACAGATACAAGGCGCTGGCAAATACCTCACAGAGATGTCCCCCCCAAATCTGAGATTCAAAAAAAAACAAGAGACCATTTCCGGAATTTCAAGGTTTCAAAACAAAGTAGGGTACCAGTCCTCAGTAATCTCTCTTTAGATCTAAGACTTTGATTTTCTTCAATTCTCAGGGAGATCAAATGAAATTCATCCCAGCAGGCAAACCCCAGAAATTCCACAAGCATCTGCATCTGCATCACCAAGGGATGGACATTTCATCAAATGAACAATACCCTGAAGACTTCAGGCTTCTCAGTTTTCAAGCTGTTGATTCATAACTTGGAAAAAGGGATGCAGGAGCTGAAAGCTGAGAACCTATAGAAGAGATAAAAGTTCAACATGATCCCATGGGAAGAGACTTAACTTTAGTCAGCCAAAGAATGTAAAAGAGAAGGAAAAGAAAAGAAGAAAAAAACCTCACAAAGCACACAAAGCAAAC
The DNA here is from genome assembly GCF_002776525.5 of Piliocolobus tephrosceles. Classification (NCBI taxonomy): domain Eukaryota; kingdom Metazoa; phylum Chordata; class Mammalia; order Primates; family Cercopithecidae; genus Piliocolobus; species Piliocolobus tephrosceles. Next base: position 50,876,863 of record NC_045450.1, read on the forward strand.
ACATTCCAAATGTGCCTGCACAGGAAACGATGTAAGATCACTTTCATGTGGTAGAGCCATGTTGTACCTGCTTTAAGTGTCTAGTACATCTAGAGCTTTTATAAAAGGTGTCCTATGATAAGAACTGCAATTTCCATATCTCCAACTATATGCACATCTAATTCTGTGTTACGGACTCTGATAGCAATTCTGTGTTACGGCTCTGATAGCAATTAGGATACAAGTTGTACTTCTCACCACACCCAAATGCAATCCTTATCAAAAAGGAAAGGAGAACTTGGAGAACTTGCAGTGGAAAATTCCACTTCTGTTAGGTCAGAGTCCAAAGTGAGCACCATCTCTGCAGAGGAGCAGAGTCAGGCTGCTGCAAGTCACCATTCCGTGGGGATGGAAAAGGAGGAGAGCGGGGAGAAGGGAGAAACTATTATTAACAGAGCATCAGCTCTGTGCCAGACACTATCTATATGCATTGTCTATTGCTAATAACAAATTATTCCAAAATGTAACAGCTTGATAACATTTATTTTTCAGTTTCTGGGGGTCAGGAAACCAAGCATGGCCAAGTTGGGTGCTCTGGCTCAAGGACTGTCACAAGGCTGCAATCAAGGTATACTGGCAGGAGCTGAAGGCATTGCAAGGCTCCACTGGGGAAAGATCTGCTTCCAAGTTCACAAACATGGCTATTGGCAGGCCTCCAGTCCTTGCTGGCTGTTGGCTGGAGACATCCTTTCCTTGCCATTTGAGCCTCTTCAGAGGGCAGCTCTTGACATAGCAGCTGGCTTCCCTCAGAGCAAGTAAGGGAGAGAGCAAGAGAGGGCACTCGAGATAGAAGCCACAGTTTTTCGTAACCTAATCCTGGAAGTAACACCTCATTACCATTCCTGTATTCCCCTCATCAGAGGCAAGTCCCTAGGTCCAGTCCATAGTTAAGAAGAGGGTCGCACAAGGGTACCAACAGCAGAAGGCAGGGATCATTGGGGACCTTTTTAAAGGCCAGGGTTTTTACATATGTTTATTGAAAACAAGATGTTTTAGAGAGGATTTTTTTCCTACTTGTGCAGACTGTAGAGCTGAGTCCATGGAAGTGTGAGTAAACTAAAGAGAACTTTATAGGTTTGTGGTAAAGCCAGGATTCTAACTGGAGAACCCATAAGCTTTCTGCAGCATCACACAATAAGTAAAGGAAACCACAGAGACTTCTTTTTCTCTTTCTTAGCAGTTTCTTGCTCCTCTTGGAGAAAACCAATATTTTAAAAAAGGGCAAATTAATGTCTCATATGGCACAATAGTGTCCCACAAATTTATTTGTTTGTTGCAGAAAGGCTTTTAATATATTTTGCATGGAACTGTGTAATAAGTTAAACATTAAAAAGCATATTTGCTCTAGTGCAAACAGCTTATAGGGTGGGCTGGGATAAGAGTATACACTCAACCTCTCTCTCTTACTCTTTGAGGCCCGAGGCTCTGAGAAGTTGGTTTGAAAATTTACAAGGACAGTAGAAACTGTAGTAAAATCTACAAGTACGGAGGGGGTTTACAGTCAGAAAACCATCACCTACCAGCTGAGAGGTGTTAAGCAAATTACTTCTCCAAACTAAGCCTTTCTTTCCTCATCCATAATAGTTGAATAATGGTAATTTTTATTCCACTGAGACAAAGATGCCAGTGACAGCCCTGGGTAGTACTAGTTAATGCTAATTAACAAATGCTAGTTAATATTGTTAAACTGAAGCATTACTAAATACCAAGATATCATCAGACTTGTCTCCTAGAAAGAGAAGGAAAAGTCAAGAGCCTCAGATAAGATACCAAATAAGATTGATGCTGTGAAACATGAAATTCATGAAAAGAAAGTTAAATCTGACACAAAGAATGAGTGGGATGTTTACTTTTGGCCATGAAGGGATAATTGATGTCAGAGTTTTCTTCCCATATTAAATAACTAGAATACTGGAAAAATACATAAGATAACTGATTTCAGATGTAGGCAACAGTCAGTGCAAGTCTGCTAATGAGATAAGGCCCATGTTGGTTCTGACTTTCTGCCTGGGTGATTCATTATGGCCTGATACCTCCATGGGAAGAGGCAACAAAAACTGGAATTGAAAGAGGTTGAGGTGGCCGCAATTTGTAGGGCATGGTACTGGAAAGAAGGTGTCTAAGGAGAGAAACTCCAGAAATGTACATAGGAGTTCTCTTGAATCTTTTGTTGAATTCTAAGCCCTGAATGCACAAGGCAAGACTCCAGGAGACAAAGGACAGCTAGTAGGAGAAAGAAACTACTGAGGAACTGTGATCTGAACTGCCTGTGCTCGCATAGGCTGAGAGGCTCCAACCAATGAGAAACAAAGGATAGTTCAACACCCCAGGCATTTGGTAGAGAGAGTAAAAGGGCCATGTCTTAGACATAGGGCTAAGCTAGTCCTAGAACCACCCACACAGAGCTATTTTAAAAACCCTTGAATGAATTAAGAGATCCACAAGTAAATGTTACTTTCTGCTGGAACAAAACAGAACCAAACTGTGGAATGAAGAAGACATCAAAATCTCAACACCTAAGAACTGAGCATTCATAAAGTTCAGCATACAATTTTACAAAAACAAAAGCCTTACTAGACACGTGTGTTAATCCATTCTTGCATTGCTATACAGAAATACCTGACGCTGGGTAATTTATAAGGAAAAGAGGTTTAATGGGCTCACAGTTCTGCAAGCTTTACAGGACATGCCATGCTGACATCTGCTTGGCTTCTAGGAAGGCCTCAGGAAGCTTACAATCATGGTGGAAGGCAAAGGCAGAGCAGGCACATCACATGCCCAGAGCAGAAGCCACAGAAGAGGCAGGAGGAGCTACACACTTTTAAACAAGCAAATCTTGCATGAATTCAGAGCAAGAGCTCACTTACCACCAAGGATATGGCCCAAGCCATTTATAAAGGATCTGCCCCCATGATCCAAACACCTCCCACCAGGCCCCACCTCCAGCATTGGGGATTACAATTCAACATGAGATTTGGGTGGGGACAAGTATCCAAACTATATCAACATGCAAACTAGATAAAATGAGATGCATATCTGTAGCTATGGAAAAAAATCAGTCAATAGATACTGACTCAGAAGGGTCAGAGAGGATAGAATTAAGAGACAAGAACTTAAAATAGCTGCCAGTTCAAAGACTTAAAGAAAACAAGAATATAAAGAGGGAACAAATAGAAATTCTCAATTGAGAAATGAAGACTATAAAAAGAACTACACTTACTAGAATGGCTAAAATTCAAAACAATGGCAATACCAAATCTTTTTTTTTTTTTTTTTTTTTTTTTTGAGACGGAGTCTCGCTGTGTCGCCCAGGCTGGAGTGCAGTGGCGCAATCTCGGCTCACTGCAAGCTCCGCCTCCCGGGTTTACGCCATTCTCCCGCCTCAGCCTCCAAGTAGCTGGGACTACAGGCGCCCGCCACCTCGCCCAGCTAGTTTTTTGTATTTTTAGTAGAGACGGGGTTTCACCATGTTAGCCAGGATGGTCTTGATCTCCTGACCTCGTGATCCACCCGCCTCGGCCTCCCAAAGTGCTGGGATTACAGGCTTGAGCCACCGCGCCCGGCCGGCAATACCAAATCTTATGAGGATGTGAAGCAGCAGGAACTCTCATTCACTGCTGGTGGGACTGCAAAATGATACAGTCACTTTGGAAGATAGTTGGATGGTTTTTTACATAGCTGAATATAGGCTTATGCCATCCAGCAGTCATGCTCCTAGGTACTTGCTCAAATGAAATGAAAACATATGCCCACACAAAAACCTACACATGAATGTTTATAGAAGCTTTATTCATAATTGACAAATATTGGACTTAGCCAAGATATCTTTCAATATATAAATAAACTATGCTACATTCCCACAATGGAATATTACTCAGCAATAAGAAGAAATCAGCTATTAATCCACAAAAAGACATGAAGAAATCTGAAGTGTATATTTCTAAGTGAAAAGAAGTCAGTCTGAAAAGCCTAAATACTATATGTTTTCAACTACATGATGTTCTGGAAAAGGCAAAACTAGAGACAGAGTAAAAATATCACTGGTGACCAGAGGTTTGAGGGAGGGGAAAAAAGAAGGGACAAATACGAGGGGGCCATGGATTTTAGGTCCAGTGAAACTATTCTATATAATACTGTAATACAGACACACGACATTAGGCATGTGTCAAAACTCATCGAACTATACAACAGAGAAAACTGTATGGGAGAGTGAGGAGACAGGGTATATGGGAACTATGCATTTTTTGTGCAATTTCTGTTAATTTTAAAATGCTTTAAAAATAAATCTATTAATTTAAAAAGAGCCAAATGAAATTTCTAAAACTGCAAAATAGACTATCTGACATTTAAAAATCCACGAATGAGCTAAGTTGCAGATTAGACCTTACAGAAGAAATCATTAGCTTTGTAGATTAAAAAAAGCATCTGGATTGGAATACAGAGGGATAAAAAGGCTAAATAAAATGAACAATCTCAACTATGAGACAGTATCAAGTAGCCTAATACACATGAAATTAGAGTCCCAAAATGAAGGGACAAAGATTGTGATAGAAAAAGAATATTCAGTGATGACTGAAAATTTTCCAAATTTGCCAACAAATATCAACTTGCAAATTTAAGAAGTTCCATACACCTCAAAAAATGATATATAAAGAAAACAGAAAACTACATGGAGACTTACAACCAAATATAACCAAATTCTGAGAAACCAAAGTTTAAAATCTTAAATGCAGCCAGAGAAAAGACATATACAGGATAAAAAACTGAAAAAAGAAAAATCACCACTGACTTTTCACCAGAAGTAATGCAGTCCAAAAAATATTAGAATACCTCTAAAGTGCTAAAATAAGACTGTTATTCTAAAATTCTGTATCCAGAAAAAAATACCATTCAAAATGATGACAAATTTAGAAATTCTTAAACAAACCTGAAAAAAATGTATAGCTAAAAAACCGACATTATAAAAAATGTTAAAGGTAGTTCTTCAGGGAATAGGAAAATGTGTAAATTTGAATTTCTATCTTGTATCAAAGGGATGATGCATACCACACATGGAAAACAGATGGGTAAACATGAAAGACTTTTTCTGTCATTTCTTCATCTTTTCAAAGATGATTAAATATTTAAAGCAAAATAGTGACAATGTATTTTGGGATTATAACATCTGTAGAAGTAAAATGCAAGAATATAACAGCACAAAGGCAATAGGATAAAATAGCACTATACCGCTATATGCCTTTTTTTTTTTTTTTTTTTTTGAGACAGGGTCTTGCTCTCTTGCCCAGGCTGGAATGCAATGGCATGATCTTAGCTCACTGCAACCTCCGCCTCCCAGGTTCAAGCAATTCTCCTGCCTCAGACTCCTGAGTAGCTGAGACTACAGGCACGCACCACCACAGCCAGCTAATTTTTGTTTTAGTAGAGATGGTGTTTCACCGAGTTGGCCAGGCTGGTCTTGAACTTCTGACGTCGTGATCTGCCCACCTCGGCCTCCCAAAGTGCTGGGATTACAGGTATGAGCCACTGCGCCCAGCCTATATGCTTCTTATAGTAAATGTGAAGTGGTATAATATTACTTAAAGGTACATTGTTGTAACTTAAAGATGTATAGTGTAAAACTTAGACTAGAGATTTATCTACTATGTCAATAGAGGAGATACAATGGATTGCTGGAAAATGTTCAATTAATCCAAAAAGAAGCAGAAAAAGAAGAAAAAAGAACAAAGTCATAAATCCAACTACATCAACGATTACATTAAAAATGTCTTGATAGGAAGATCTCTGCATTTTGCTGTATTTAAGTTAAACCTCAGTTTTATAAACTCTTTATTTGTAGATTTATCCCAGGAATGCAGATTAGTTTCACACTTAAATATTAATAATATTTGACACATTACTAGAAGGAGGAGGGGAACTATGATAATCTCAACAGGTAGAGAAAATGCATTTGACAAAACTCAACATTCATTTATGGTTTGGGGGGGGGGAAATGCACAAACTAGGAAGAGAGTTAACTTCCTTACACTTACTAAATATTACCTATGAAAAATGTACAATTTTTCTTTCTTTTTTTTTTTTTTTTTTTAGACAGAGGCTCTCTCTGTCTCCCAGGCTGGAGTGCAGTGGCAAGATCTCGACTCTCTGCAAGCTCCGCCTCCTGGGTTCACACCATTCTCCTGCCTCAGCCTCCCAAGTAGCTGGGACTACAGGCACCCGCCACCATGCCCAGCTAATTTTTTGTATTTTTAGTAGAGATGGGGCTCCTCCGTGTTAGCCAGGATGGTCTCAATCTCCTGACCTCATGATCCGCCTGCCTCGGTCTCCCAAAGTGCTGAGATTACAGGTGTGAGCCACCACACCCAGCCAAAAAATGTACAATATTCTACTTAATGCTTTCCTACTTCGAATGGGAGAAGCGCTGGGATGTGTACTCTTCTATTGCCACTTATATTTAGAATTGAACTGGAGCCTCTAAGCAGTTTAATAAGAAAAGGAAAAGAAATGAAGGGCACAGAGAATGAATTTAAAGTAGTGACACTGCCTTTATTTGCTGACAACATCATAGTCTACAGAGCAAATTCTAATAAATCTAAAACAAACTGTAGCACCAGTAAGTGAATGTATCAATGTTGTAGAATACATAGACCTAAATATAAAAGCTAAAACTATAAAACTTTCAGGAAAAAAAAATAGAATACTTTTTTGAATATTTTTTGTGAACCTGGCCTAGATAATCTTGCTTATGATACAGAAAACCATAACCATAAAAAATTAATTAGTTGAATTTATCAATTTTTTATAAAATGGCTCATGCTTATCAAAAGACACTGTTAAGAAAATTAATAGGTAAGCAATAGATAAGGAAAACTATTCATAACACACCCCGACAAAAGATATGTAGAATATAGGTAATATTCTACATATATATGCATATATACATTATATGGAAAAGAGATGATGTTTTCTAAGTACATATGTGTATTAGTCCATTTTCATACCACTGCAAAGAACTACCTGAGACTTGGTAATTTATAAAGAAGAGGTTTAATTGACTCACAGTTCCACATGGCTGGGGCGACCTCAGGAAACTTCCAATCATGGCAGAAGGCAAAGGAGAAGCAAGTACTCCTTTGCCTTCTTCACAAGGTGGTGAGAAAGAGACAGTGAGGGGGGAACTGCCACACTTTTAAACCATCAGATGTCCTGAGATATCCCTCACTATCACAAGAACTGCATGGGGGAAATCCGCCCCCATGATCCAATCACCTCCCACCAGGTCCCTCCCCTGACATGTGGGGATTACAATTCGATATGAGATTTGGGTGGGGACATGGAGCCAAACCATATTAATATATCTCTCTACACGATATATATGATATATATGTAATAGATACATAATACATATACACATACATACATAATCTTCTGCAACCAAATAATAAAAACAAATAATACAATAAAGCTAATAAACAACAGGCAAAAGATCTGAACAGACAATTGCAAAAGCATACACATTTGAAACTTTGCTCAACAACTTTAGTCACCAAGGAACAGCAAATGAAAACTACAACGACACACCCATAGGATGGCTAAAATGAACCCCCAAAATTTGTGAAGATGTGGAACACTCAGAACTCTTGTGCCTTGCTAGTGACTGTAAAATATCATAATCACTCAGGGAAAGGTTCTGATTGTTTCTTTTTTAAAGTTTAACATATATTTAGTCTACAACCAGCAATTCCACACCAAGGTATTCGCCTACAAAAAATGAAAGCAAATATCCACAAAAAAAAAAAAAGCATTACCTATCCATAGAAGCTTTATTCACAACAACCAAACACTGGCAGCATCCCAGGAGCTCATCAGAGATGAAAGGAAAAACAAACTATGGAATATTCATACAATGGAATAATACTCAGCAATGAAAATGAACAAACCACTGACAAAACAAAAATATGATGCTACGCAAAAGCCATTCCCACAAAAGTACACACTTCTTGGTGCCCTTTACAGGAATTTCTAGAACAGGAAACTAAACTACTGTTCTGACTTCTATCACTGAAGATATTTTGTGGAGGTGGAGGGATGACTAGGAAGACACTAGGGTTAGTGAAATGCTTTGATAGGAATGTTGTTTACATGAGTACGTATGTGTGTCAAACAGGTTGACCCACGCACTTAAGAGCTGTGCATTTCACTGGATTTAAGTTAAACCAGTTTTACAAAATCTTAGCTTCTATTTGTAGAAACTGATGTCATTTTAAAGTGGAAAAAGAATGCGGAAAAGCTAGAAAAGCTAAGCAAACTTAAGAAAAGAGTGAAATTGATAAGGACTTTCACTGCCAGATTTCAAAACTTACCATAAAACTATGGTAATCAAGAAGTTGTGGTATTGGTAATGAAAGATACGCAGACCCATAGAGAAGAACAGAGTCCAGAAAGATCCATACTTATATAACCATTGATTTCTGGCCAGGGAAACTAAGCAATTCAATGGGGGAAAGGATTGTTTTAGCAATAAATGGCACTGGAACACATATCTATTTATAAAAGGAAAAACTACCACACGTGTCTCAAAAATTAATTCAACATGGATTATACCTATTAGCATAAAAGCTTAAAACAATAAAACTGCCAGAAGAAACCACAGAAGAATACCTTTGCAACCTTGAGGTAGATATATTTTTAGACAGAAATGAGAAAACGTTAATCATAATGGGAAATTTTGATAAATTAGATTTTTATCAAAATTTAAAATCTTTATGAAAAGACATTAAGAAACAGAATAGATAAGACAGACTATGTGAAACTACTCACAAAATATCTCTGACAAGCCCCTAAACCCAAATATGTAAAGAATTCCTCAAACCTCAATCGTTATTTTAAAATTCACTTTTTTAGGGAAAGCTGATTTTTAAAAAAATTTTAATAGCTTTTGGAGTACAAGTGGCTTTTGGTTACATGGATGAAATGCACAGTGATGAAGCCTGAGATTTTAGTGCACCTGTCATCCCAAGTACTGTACATTGTATGCAATATATAGTTTTTTTATCCCTCACCCCCTCTTGTCCTCCCCTCATCTGAGTCTACAACATCCATTATACCTCTCTGCATGCCTTTGTATATCCATATCTTAGCTCCCACTTATAAGTCAGAACATAAAGTATTTGGTTTTTCATTCCTGAGTTACCTCATTTAGAATAAAGGCCTCTACTTCCATCCAAGTTGCTGTAAAAGATGTTATTTCCTCCTTTTTTATGCCTGCGTGGTATTCCAGGGTGTATACATACCACATTTTCTCCATCCACTCATCGGTTCATGAGCACTTAGGTTGATTTCACATCTCTGCAGTTGTGAATTGTGCTGCAATAAACATATACCTGCAGGTATCTTTTTGATATAATGACTTCCTTACCTTTGGGTAGATACCCAGTACTAGGATTGCCATATCAAATGGTACATCTACTTTTAGTTACTTGAGAAACCTCCATACTGTTTTTCATAGAGGTTGTACTAATTTACATTCCAACCAGCAGTGTATAAAGTATTCCTTTTTCACCACATCCATGCTAACATCTATTGTTTGACATTTTAATAATGGCCACTCTGGCTGGGGTAAGGTGACATCTCATGGTTTTATATCCATTTCCCTGATAATTAGTGATAAGAGCATGTCTTTAAATCTGTTTGTTGGCCATTTGAATATCTTCTTTTGAGAAGTGTCTATTCATGTTATTTGCCCACTTTTTGATGGGATTATTTGTGTTTTTTTCCTTGCTGATATAAGTTTCTTGTAGATTCTGGATTATCAGTCCTTTATCAGATGAATAGTTTGCCAATATTTTCTCCCATTCTGTGGGCTGTGTGTTCTGATTATTTCTTCTGCCATGCAGAAACTTTGTAGTTCAATTAGGTCCTATTGATTTATTTCTGTTTTTGTTGCATCTGCCTTTAGGGTTTAGTCATAAGTTCTTTGCCTAAACCAACATCCAGCAGAGTTTTTCCTAGGTTTGCTTCTAGAATTTTTGTGGTTTCAGGTCTTAGATTTAAGTCTTTAATCTATCTTGAGTTGATTTTTGTATATAGTGAGAGACAGAAATCCAGTCTCATTCTTCTACATGTGGCTATCCAGAAAAACTCAATTTTTAAAATGAATAAAAAGACTTGAACAGGCAGTTCACAAAAGAAGTTATATGAATGGCCGATAAGAACATGAGAAAGGGACTCAATAGCCCTACTATCAGGGAAATGCAAACTAAAACAAAAATGAGATTATAATCCTATATAGACACACTGACGTGGTTGACATTTGAAAGACTAACACCACCAACGGTTGGTAAGGATGTGGAACATAGGAACTCTCCTACATTAATGTCAGGAGTGTAAAACTCTGTAGCCCCTTTGGAAATCTGTCTAGCAGTTTCCCATACAGTTAAACGTTCACCCACCCTGTGACCCAGCAATTCCACTGCTCTGTATTTACCCAAGAGAAATGAAAACATACGGACACAATACGAATTGTGAACGAATATTCAGAGCAACCTTATTCACAATAGCCAAAAACCGGAAATAACCCAAACGTCCTTCAACAAGTCAACAAACAACTGAGTTATAAACATGTAAAAGAATGCTCAGTAAACAGGAATCAAACATTTATACATGCAACAACAGGAATGAATCTCAAAGACATTATGTTGAAAAAAGCCAGATACAAAGTAATACATACTGTACAATTCAATTTATATGGAGTTCTAGAACAGGCAAAATTAATTTCTATTGAAAGAAATTAGAGCAGTGATTTCCTGAGGGCAAGGGGGATGGGGGACAGAATGGATTAGAAGAGGCAGGAGGAATATTTTAGGGATGAAGGAAACGTTTTGTGTCTTGACAGGGATGTGAGTTACGTAGCTGTATGCATTTGTGAAAACTCATTAAATCTGACTCTTAAGATCTGTGCATTTCACTGTACATTATTTATATGTCAATTAAAAAAACAAGGATCTAACATTTTAAAAGGAGAAATGGAGAAAACAAAACATGTACAGAAGCCTGAGAAAATATCGGGAGGCAGTTAAGCAGTGATTAATAGCAGGCAGGCATCAATGAAGGGCACCAAATCATGTTGAAATATTTGTATTCTTTAAAAATTTGTGGCTGGTTGCAGTGGCTCATGCCTATAATCCTAGCACTTTGGGAGGCCTTAGGAGGATCACTTGAGGCCAGGAGTTTCAGATCAGCCTGGGCAAAATAGTGAGACATCTTCTCTACAAAAATAAAAATTAAATGAAATTATCTGGGAATGTTGGCATGTGCCTATAGTCCTAGTTACTTGAGAGGCTGAGGTAGGAGGATTACTTGAGCCCAGGAGTTAATGGCTGCAGTGAGCTGTGATTGTACCACTGCACTTCAGCCGGGGCAACTGAGTGAGACTATCTTAAAAAAATAAAATAAAATAAAAAAGAAAACTTATTTTTTTGAAATGATTCATTCTCTAATGTTATTTATGATTCCTGTAAGTAATTCCTCCTGCCCCTCCTGTTGAAGCATACTTATTTGGAGAAATATGCTAATTTTCTAGTACGTTTACAATGGTGCCCTTAAGTATACACGGTTGGTCAAAAAATAAGGCTGTAATCCGGTCTTTACCATTTACCAAATGGCATTGTCACCTACGTGAGGCTCAGGTAGTCAAGAATAAGTAAGCACCTGTATCAGTTCATTCTCACACTGCTATAAAGACCTTCCCGAGACTGGGTAATGTATAAAGAAAAGAGTTTTAATTGACTCACTGTTCCACATGGCTGGGGAGACCTCAGGAAACTTACAACCATGGTAGAAGGCAAAGGGGAGGCAAGTACCTTCTTCCGAGACAACAGGAGCAAGAATGAATGCAGGAGGAACTACCAAACATCAACTCTCGTGAGAATTCACCACTATCACGAGAATAGAATGAGAGAAACTGCCCCCATGATTCAATTACTTCCACCTGGTCTTTCCCTTGACAGGTGGGGATTATGGGGATTACAATTTAAGATGAGCTTTTGGGTGGGGACACAGCCAAACCATATCAGCACCTGAATGCTGAGCTGTCAGATGTGATACGAAACAATGAACATGATCACAGTAGAGATCATTCTCGATCCCCCCTTAGCCTTTTTGGTGTTTATCTCAACAAGTGGGGCTTTTGTACACACTGGGCTCTAGTTTTCCTGAAACCATTTTCAGATGCTTTAAATATACACGATATACCAAGAGATATTAAAGAAGCTTTCATCAACTTACTTGGTGGATGACAAATTTAATCTAATTGTAGATCATGCATTCAAAAATAAATAAGCAGAACGCCAAATAGCTTAAATGTAGAGTAAACCATTTTTCTTGGTGTTGAGAGGAGCGATCTCATCTTTCCCCCACCCTCTTCCTTGGGTCTGGAAATTACCAAAACAGGATAATAAAGAGATCATCTGCTGAGGCTGCTAAATTCAGACATGAAACAAATCATTTTTGTACAGTAACTCCCTAGAGGGGGCCCATATTGGCAGAGTGAGATGCTGACTGGTCTCTAAGATGCTCTATTTGGAAGGGTCTAAAGTCTTAGTCCACACTCATTTCTTACTCAGAGTGCAGCTGTTGAATTGAATACCACACTTGATTACAAGTGGTTGGGTACCCAAGTAACAAATAAGAGTCATCTGCTTAAGGACATAATAGTAAGTGTTCAGGCCTGGGTTTTCTCTTAGCAACTACAAGAGGTTGGTCCCAAGAGTTTACTTCAAACACCTACACCTGATGGAAAGCTGGGGCAAGTTAAGTAGAGCAGATGAGTCACACCTGAATCCTTCCCACTCCCATCCTCCTGAAGGACGTAGACCTCTCACCATCCTAAGTGTGGCCATGAGTCAGCAGCATGAGTACTGCGCGGGAGCTTGTTAGCAATTCCAAATCTCAGACCCCTCCCCAGACCTACAGAAACAGAGTCTGCACTTCTACAAAATCTCCATGTCATTCATATGCACATTGAAATTTGAGAAATACTAGTGGGAGTTAATTTGCTTTTATTTAAAAAACACATATATTGCTATGAGGGTTAAATCAGTTAATATTTGTAAAATATGTGGAACACACGCATTTATTGTTCCACATGTTTTACAAATATTAACTGATTTAACTGATTAGCTGATTAAACCCTCAAAGCAATCTTCTTACGTAGGTATTTTTGTCATCTCTGTTTTATCTCCATTTCAATGAAGAGAAACATAGGGCTCAGAGAAGTTAAGTGAGTTATCCAAGGTCACACAGCTGGTAAGTGACAGAGCTATGATTTAAAGTCTAGAAACCTAGTTCAATTGCCCATGCCTTTGCCACTCCGTAATGTTGTTTAACAATAGTATGTGGTTTACATGATTCCAAGGAGAAACAAAAGATGTTTTGTACATTTGGGGAGAATCCATTTGTGTGTCCGGCCACTTAATTCTACTGTGATTTAATAATGGACTTTAACATACGAATTTTTCTACCCTAAAAGGTACGAGATTGAGGTTGCACTTATTTTAAGTGCTCTCCCCCAAAGAATCCAAAGATGTTTCTCCTATATTCTGTAAAATGGTGTGCTTGCTTAGTTTTCCCATTGAGGGTTGGAGAACTTGTATACATTATCGGCTAGGCTTACTATTCTTATATACCCATCTTTACAAACCTGGAAAGGTTGCTTGAACTAATAACATAATGACAGGAAACGATTGAATCCACAATATGGAAGGCATTAAAATAATTTAGTATATGATTTATATAAACAAATGCGCATCAAACAACAAATAGCCAAATCACTATTGTACATTTCTGGTATTAATTCAAACCTCTCCCCACCAAAAAAATGAGGAAAACCCTCAGGCACATGTAGCATAAGGAAATGATTCTGAAATAATATCAAGATGTCCATGTCTCTGACTATTCCATGTCTCAAAGGAGTCCATAGCAGACCAGCTACTTTCTGTTAGAAGCTCTTTCCATTAATCTCAATAAATAACATTTATTAAACATTTTGGTGTTGGATTTACAAAATGCACACAATGTCTGGATTGAATTCTCTATGGTCCTCTGTAGCAGGGGATTTAAAGAGGCCAGGCTGACTTCTGGCATCACTGCACACAACTCTTAGGAAGTGTGCTACATAAAAAACTGCCCCTTGTTATGTAGGAAGGCAATTTATGCTAGACTTTTTTCCTGTGTTACTCTGTCAAATGTCCCCTAGGTATTGTAGCTATTTGTATTTTCTCTTCCTTTATGTTTGGGGAAAAAAAGGCTTAAATTGTACTTTTGATTGACTAGAGTATTCCCTAGAAAGCCTATTTGTTCTTGTCTAAATTATGACCATAATCAATGGCCTTACTCCAAGTACCTTTTCATTTTCAAACTGGTATTTACATGGATGGCACCTAAAATTCTCTGAAACATGCTTTCTGAGAGGCAGCCTGGTATAAAGCAATGATTTACAACTTGGCCTGCCTATTAGAATGGCCTGGAGTTCATTTTAAAAATACCAATGTACAGGCCCCACCCTTGAGATTCTCATTTGATTAGCCTGGAGTGAAGCCTGAACTCTGAATTTCTAAACAACCACGGCCACTGTGAAGATTAAATGCAGTACTGAAGGTGAGGCACTAAACACAGTGATTGGCACAGTTATCGACTTGACAAACGCCAGTTGTTCTTTGTCACCTGTGCCCTCCCAGTTTCTGCTGAGGCAAAGGGAACGCCTAAAATATGGTTCCACTTCGGTGGCAGCAAGGTCAGCGAAGCTCATTGGAGCAACTCATTAGAGTAGAAAATGATAGCAAAGGGAGCCGTAGCCAGCCACTGACAGGACAGTGACACAGAAGGATTTCATTTTAATGCAGGGCAAAAGGTCAGGAGAGTGACAGAAGGAAAAGTCAGATTTAGTAAAATACGATCACCTGGCAACTTTAAAAGGGATCATCGCCAATACTTCTGCCACTGCATGGACATTTTACTCAGAAAACTTGGGGGGTAGTGGAGGAGAAAAATAGGCTCCATTTAGCTTATTACCAGGATTTAAATAGAAAGGTCATGTCTGAAGTTTTGGGCCAAGAAAGAGTTGCTGATGGAAGTTAGGAAACCTTCTTGGGAGGAAGACACGAGCCACAGATTTTCTCAAGTCTTAGCCAATACCCTATTCTCTCTGTACCTCTCTTAGGGCAAAAGCAACAACAACTAAAACCACAGGGAATTACCACATGGCAGGCAACATCATTACTTCATATACTTGCAATAATAAACACTATTAGGTAGATATTCATTCATTTGCTCAACATATATTTATTGAGCACCTACTAAGTACCAGGCCCTGTGCTAAGAATACTCTGATTTCAAAAACAAACCCCATTTAAAAAGTGGGCAGGGGCCGGGTGCGGTGGCTCACGCCTGTAATCCCAGCACTTCTGGAGGCCGAGGTAGGCGGATCATGAGGTCAGGAGATCAAAACCACAGTGAAACCCCGTCTCTACTAAAAAAATACAAAAAATTAGCTGGGCGAGGTGGCTGGCGTCTGCAGCACCAGCTACTCTGAAGGCTGAGGCAGGAGAATGGCATGAACCCTGGAGGCGGAGCTTGCAGTGAGCCAAGATCACACCACTGCACTCCAGCCTGGGTGACAGAGTGAGACTCCATCTTATTAAAAAAAAAAAGAAAAAGAAAAAGAAATAAAGAAAAGTGGGCAAAGGACATGAACAGACCATTTTCAAAAGAAGACATGCATGTGGCCAACAAGTAATTGAAAACTGCTCAACATCACTATTCATTAGAGAAATGCAAATCAAAATCACAGTGACATACCATCTCACACCAGTCAGAATGGCTACAATTAAAAAGCCAAAAAAATAACAGATGCTGGTGAGATTGTAGAGAAAAGGGAATGCTTAAACACTGCTGATGGGAATGTAATTCACTCAGCCATTATGGAAAACAGTGTGGCTATTTCTCAAAGAACTTAAAACAGAAGTACCATTCCACCCAGCAATCCCATTATTGGGTATATACCCAAAACAATATAAATCATTCTATTATAAAGACACATGCACATGTATGTTTATTGCAGCACTGTTTACATTATCAAAGTCATGAACTCAACCTAAATGCCCATCAACAGGAGACTGTATTAAGAAAATGTGGTATGTATACAACATGGAATACTACACAGCCATAAAAAAGATTGAGATTACATCGCTTGAAGCAACATGGATGGAACTGGAGGCCGTAATCCTAAGTGAACTAATGCAGGAACAGAAAACCAAATTCTGCATGTTGTCACTTATAAGTGGGAGCTAAACATTGAGTACACATGGACACGAAGACAGAAACAACAGACACCAGCACCTACTTGAGGATGGAGAATGGAAGGAGGGCAAGGATCAAAGACCTGCCTATCAGGTACTAGGCTGATTACCTGCGTGATGAAATAATCTGCACACCAAACCCCCATGACACATAATTCACCTATATAACAAACATGCACAGGTACCCCTGAACCTAAAAATAAAGTCAAAAAAAGTGAATACTCTGGTTTTGTAAGTGTTACTTAGCTTCGTGAAGCTAAGTAACTTATCTAATAAAAGTAAATTACAGAGATGGGACCTGATCTTAGTTCTGACTCCAAATAACATTTAGAAATGAGAAGGTCTCCGATCACTGGGAAATTGAGAAGACGTGATATCCCTGATTTGAAACTCTTACTTCAAACTTCCTCTCCACCCTGCCTCTCCACCAATCCCAGTAAGTTTTCTCCTGTCTTCATATTGAACTTCAAGTGCCAGCTTGCATATCTCCTTCTTCTCGAAGCCTTTCTCGACCCCATATGAGCTGGCTCTCCATTTGTAGGCCTCTGGCAGCTTGTACATGCATCTGTCGTGGCAAAATTACACTGCATTAAAACTACTTACTTGTCTCTCTTCCCCAGTGGACCATGAGATCCCCAAAGACAGAGGTTACTCATAATTCATATTTATATCCATAGGACCTCGCATAATGTTCGATTCTGGGTGCTGGAGACACACTGGAGAACAGACAGATATAAGACTGGACAATACAGAATACAGCTTTGTCTTCACAGAGTTAAGAGTCAGGATACAAGGAAGGAAGGAATGGAAGGAAGGAGAGAAAAGGAGGAATGTGGGAGGGAGAGAGGGAGAAAGGAAAGAAAAGGAGGGCAAGGTGGGGTGGAGCAGGGTGAGGCGAGTTAGAAAGGGAACGGGAAAGGAAGTAGGGAGAAAGGAATTCAGTGAAATTGAGATTTGAATCAACAGGGCAGGGACTGAATTAACAGGGCTCACTTTCCCCTGCTGGGAAATCAGTTCAAGAAAGTCAAGACCCATCAGTGTGCTGTATTCAGGAGAACCATCTCACGTAGGCTCAAAATAAAGGGATGGAGAAAGATCTACCAAGCAAATGGAGAACAAAAAAAGGCAAGGGTTGCAATCCTAGTCTCTGATAAAACAGACTTTAAACTAACAAAGATCAAAAGAGACAAAGAAGGTCATTACATAATGGTAAAGGGATCAATTCAACAAGAAAAGCCAACTATCCTAAATATATATGCGCCCAATACAGGAGCACCCAGATTCATAAAGCAAGTCCTTAGAGACCTACAAAGAGACTTAGACTCCCATACAATAATAATGGGAGACTTTAACACCCCACTGTCAATATTAGACAGATCAATGAGACAGTGATTTAACAAGGATATCCAGGAATTGAACTCAACTCTGCACCAAGCAGACCTAATAGACATCTACGGAACTCTCCACTCCAAATCAACAGAATACACATTCTTCTCAGCACCACATCACACTTATTACAAAATTGACCACATAGTTGGAAGTAAAGCACTCCTCAGCAAATGTAAAAGAACAGAAATTATAACAAACTGTCTCTCAAACCACAGTGCAATCAAACTAGAACTCAGGATTAAGAAACACTCAAAACCACTCCACTACATGGAAACTGAACAACTTGCTCCTGAATGATTATTGGGTACATAACAAAATGAAGACAGAAATAAAGATGTTCTTTGAAACCAATGAGAACAAAGACACAACATACCAGAATCTCTGGGACACATTTAAAGCAGTGTGTAGAGAGAAATTCATAGCACTAAATGCCCACAAGAGAAAGCAGGAAAAATCTAAAATTGACACCCTAACATTGAGAGGTGACAATGTGCTAGCAGCCCTCACTCTTTCAGCGCCTCCTCAGCCTTCCGCCTGGGAGTCCACTCTGGCGGCGCTTGAGGAGCCCTGCAGCCCGCCAGGGCACTGTGGGAGCCCCTTTCTGAGCTGGCTGAGGCCGGATCCTCCTCACTCTGCTTGTGGGGAGGTGTGGAGGGAGAGGTGTGGGTGGGAACCCCGGCTGTGCTGGCAGGCCTGTGTGAGTTCCAGCGGACACAGACACAAGCGCGGGCGCGGGCGCGGGCTTGGGGCCCGCACACAGCAGCCGGCGGGCACCCCGCCCAGGGCAGTGAGGGGCTTAGCACCCAGCCCAGCAGCTGCGGAGGTTGCGCCGGGTCCCCTAGCAGTGCCGGCCCACAGGGGCTGCACTCAAATTCTCTCAGGGCTTAGCTGCCTCCCCGCCAGGCGGGGCTCAGGACCTGCAGCCCCCATGTCTGAACTCTTCACCTGCAGAAGGCTCCCACGTGGCCTGAGCCTCGCTGATGGGTGCCGCCCCCTCCTCCGTGGGGCCCGGTCTCTTCCACAGCCCAAGGGCTGAGGAGTGCAGGCAGGCCCCGGACTGGCAGGCACCTCTGCCTGCACCCCTGGTGCAGGATCCACTGGGTGAAGCCAGCTGTGCTCCTGAACTGGATGGGGCTTGGAGAACTTTTACATGTAGCCGGAGGATCGTATGTGCACCAATCAGCACTCTGTGTCTAGCTCAAGGTTTGTAAATGCACCAATCAGTACCCTGTGTCTAGCTCAAAGTTTGTGAATACACCAATTGGTACTCTGTATCTAGCTAACTCTGTATCTAGCTAACTAGCACTTTGTGACTCTGTGTCTAGCTCAAGGATTGTAAACACACCAATCAGCACTCTGTCAAAACGGACCAATCAACGCTCTGTAAAGTGGACCAATCAGCTCTCTGTAAAATGGACCAATCAGCAGGATGTGGGTGGGGCCAGATAAGGGAATAAACGCAGGCTGCCCAACCCAGCCAGTGGCAATGCTTGGGTCACCTTCCAGCCTGTGAAAGCGTTGTTCTTTTGCTCTTTGCTTGTTCTTTTGCTCTTTGCACTAAATCTTGCTGCTGCTGCTCAATCTTTGGGTCCACGCTGCCTTCGCGGTAACACTCACTGCGCAGGTCTGCAGCTTCACTCATGAAGCCAGCGAGACCACGAACCCACTGGGAAGACCGAACAACTCCAGACGTGCTGTGTTTAAGAGCTGTAACGCTCACCACGAAGGTCTGCAGCTTCACTCCTGAAGCCAGTGAGACCACAAACCCACCAGGAAGAAAGAACAACGCCAGACGTGCTGCCTTGAAGAGCTGTAACACTCACCGTGAAGATCTGCAGCTTCACTCCTGATAGCGAGACCATAAACCCACCAGAAGGAAGACGCTCCAGACACATCTGAACGTCTGAAAGAATAAATTCCAGACACCCCATCTTTAGGAACTGTAACACTCACCGCAAGGGTCTGTGGCTTCATTCTTGAAGTCAGTGTGACCAAGAACCCACCAATTATGGACACATCATTACAATTAAAAGAACTAGAGCAGCAAGAGCAAACACATTCAAAAGCTAGCAGAAAGCAAGAAATAACTAAGATCAGAGCAGAACTGAAGGAGATAGAGACACAAAAAACCCTTCAAAAAATCAATGAATCCAGGAGCTGCTTTTTCGAAAAGATCAACAAAATGGATAGACTGCTGGCAAGACTAATGAAGAAGAAAAGAGAAGAATCAAACAGATGTAATAAAAAATGATAGAGGGGATATCACCACCTATCCCACAGAAATACAAACTACCATCAGAGAATAAACACCTCTACGTGAATAAACTAGAAAATCTAGAAGAAATGGATAAATTCCTGGACACATACACCCTCCCAAGACTAAACCAGGAAGAAGTTGAATCCCTGAATAGACCAATAACAGGCTCTGAAATTCAGGCAATAATTAATAGCCTACCAACCAAAAAAAGTCCAGGACCAGACGTATTCACAGCCGAATTCTACCAGAGGTACAAGGAGGAGCTGGTACCGTTCGTTCTGAAACTATTCCAATAACAGAAAAAGAAGGAATCCTCCCTAACTCATGTTATGAGGCCAGCATCATCCTGATACCAAAGCCTGGCAGAGACAACAAAAAAAGAGAATTTTAGACTAATATCCCTGATGAACATCGATGCAAAAATCCTCAATAAAATACTGGCAAACCAAATCCAGCAGCACATCAAAAAGCTTATCCACCATGATCAAGTGGGCTTCATCCCTGGGATGCAAGGCTGGTTCAACATATGCAAATCAATAAACATAATCCATCATATAAACAGAACCAAAAACAAAAACCATATGATTAGCTCAATAGATGCAGAAAAGGCCTTTGACAAAATTCAACAGCCCTTCGTGCTAAAAACTCTCAATAAATTAGGTATTGATGGGATGAATCTCATAATACTAAGAGCTATTTATGACAAATCCCCTGCCAATATCATACTGAATGGGCAAAAACTGGAAGCATTCCCTTTGAAAACTGGAACAAGACAGGGATGCCCTCTCTCACCACTCCTATTCAACACAGTGTTGGAAGTTCAGGCCAGGGCAATCTGGCAGGAGAAAGAAATAAAGGGTATTCAATTAGGAAAAGAGGAAGTCAAATTGTCCCCGTTTGCAGATGACATGATTGTATATTTAGAAAACCCCATCGTCTCAGCCCAAAATCTCCTTTCAGCAAAGTCTCAGGGTACAAAATCAATGTATAAACATCACAAGCGTTCCTATATACCAATAACAGACAAACAGCCAAACTCACATTCACAATTGCTTCAAAGAGAATAAAATACCTAGGAATCCAACTTACAAGGGATGTGAAGGACCTCTTCAAGGAGAACTACAAACCACTGCTCAACAAAATAAAAGAGGATACAAACAAATGGAAGAACATTCCATGCTCATGGATAGGAAGAATCAATATTGTGAAAATGGCCACACTGCCCAAGGTAATTTATAGATTCAATGCCATCCCCATCAAGCTACCAATGACTTTCTTAACAGAATTGGAAAAAACTACTTTAAAGTTCACATGGAACCAAAAAAGAGCCCGCGTTGCCAAGTCAATCCTAAGCCAAAAGAACAAAGCTGGAGGCATCACGCTACCTGACTTCAAACTATACTACAAGGCTACAGTAACCAAAACAGCATGGTACTGGTACCAAAACAGAGATATAGACCAATGGAACAGAACAGAGCCCTCAGAAATAATACCACATATCTACAACCATCTGATCTTGGACAAACCTGACAAAAACAAGAAATGGGGGAAGGATTCTCTATTTACTAAGTGGTGCTGGGAAAACTGGCTAGCCATATATAGAAAGCTGAAACTGGATCCCTTCCTTACACCTTATACAAAAATTAATTCAAGATGGATTAAAGACTTAAATGTTAGACCTAAAACCATAAAAACCCTAGAAGAAAACCTAGGCAATACCATTCAGGACATAGGCATGGGCAAGAACTTCATATCTAAAACACCAAAAGCAATGGCAACAAAAGCCAAAATTGACAAATGGGATCTAATTAAACTAAAGAGCTTCTGCACAGCAAAAGAAACTACCATCAGAGTGAACAACAGGCAGCCTACAGAATGGGAGAAAATTTTTGCAATCTCCTTATCTGACAAAGGGCTAATATCCAGAATCTACAAAGAACACAAACAAATTTACAAGAAAAAATCAAATAATCCCATCAAAAACTGGGCAAAGGATATGAACAGACACTTCTCAAAAGAAGACATTTATGCAGCCAACAGACACATGCAAAAATGCTCATCATCACTGGCCATCAGAGAAATGCAAATTAAAACCACAATGAGATATTATCTCACCCTAGTTAGAATGGTGATCATTAAAAGTCAGGAAGCAACAGGTGCTGGAGATGATGTGGAGAAATAGGAACACTTTTACACTGTTGGTGGGACTGTAAACTAGTTCAACCATTGTGGAAGACAGTGTGGCGATTCCTCAAGGATCTAGAATTAGAAATACCATTTGACCCAGCCATCCCATTACTGGTTATATACTCAAAGGATTATAAATCATGCTGCTATAAAGACACATGCATACATATGTTTATTGCGGCACTTTTCACAGTGGCAGAGACTTGGAACCAACCCAAATGTCCATCAATGATAGACTGGATTAGGAAAGTGTGGCACATATACATCATGGAATACTGTGCAGCCATGATAAAGGATGGGTTAATGTCCTTTGTAGGAACATGGATGAAGCTGGAAACCATCATTCTCAGCCAACTATCGCAAGGACAAAAAAACCAAACACCGCATGTTCTCACTCATAGGCGGGAATTGAACAACGAGAACACTTGGACACAGGAAGGGGAACATTACACACCGGGACCTGTCGTGGGGTCAGGGGAGTGGGGAGGGATAGCATTAGGAGATATGCTTAATGTAAATGACAAGCTAATGGGTGCAGCACACAAACATGGCACATGTATACATATGTAACAAACCTGCAGGTAGTGCACATGTACTCTAGAACTTAAAGCATAATTTAAAAAAAAAAAAACAGAAAATACTTGCAACAAATGCATCAGAGAAAGAGTTGATATCGTTACTATAAAAAATAAACCTTATAAGAAAAAAAGAAAAATAACACCCCACAGGCAATGGGAAGGCAATTCACAGAAGTAGAAATACAAATAACCAATACACATAGGAAAATGTGTTCAACTTCACTAATAATCAACAAATAAAATAATCTTTTTTGGCCCATATATTAGCTAAGATGAAAAAGAAAAATATTCCATGTGAATAAGAGTATGAGAAACGTTCTCGGTTTGATTCGAGTGTCAAAGTGCAAACTTTTCTGGCAGTAACTTGGCATTATGCATCAGAATCATAAATCTATTTACATTTTGACCCAGGGATTCATTCCTAAGAAACAACCAAATGTGCACCCCAGTGTATGTATAGCATGTTTATTGATGAGTTATTTGTAAGAGGGAAAAATGGGAAAAATCTAAATTACAGTAAATGCTGGTTAGAAATATGGCATATTCATACAGGGATACAACGAAGTCATGTAAAAGGATTATCTAACCTATATTTTGAACACATGCAAGGTGCCCACAATATTACATTATGTGAGAAAAAGCAGATTACAAAACTAAGAATAATACATAGTAATTTTCTTTCAATTAAAAATTCAAATATTATTAGTATTGCTAAATATGCATAAGAAATAACTTAAAACTTATACACCAAGCTGTTTATCTCTGACTGTAGGGAATATGGGCTTATCACTCAATAAGTCTATATTTTAAAATTTTTATTAGTTTAAACCATTTCTAAACAAAAAAAATCATAAATCTATTACCAATGCGTGAAACATAGATTAGGTAAATGTGAAACGATAAGTTACAAGGTTCTTTAATGCAGCAGAATTTATCTATTTATTTATATGATTTCAACTTTTATTTTAGATTCAGGGATGCACGTGCAGATTTGTTACATGGGTATATTTCATGATGCTGAGGTTTGGGATGTGATTGAACCCATGACCCCGGAAGTGAGTGTAAGACCCAACAGTTAGTTTTTCAGCCATTGCCCCTCTCTCTCCCTTATCCATTTGGTAGTCACCAGTGTCTATTGTTGCCATCTTTATGTCCCTAAATACCCAGTGTTTAGCTCTCACTTATGGTTGAGAACATGTGATATTTGCTTTTCTGTTCCTGCATTAATTTGTTTGAGATGATGGCCTTCAGTGCATCCATGTTGCTGCAGAATACATGATTTCGTTCTTTTTCATGGCTGCATATTATTCCATGGAGTATGTGTATGACATTTTCTTTATCCAGTCAACTGTTAATGGACACTTGGGTTGGTTCCATGTCTTTGCTACTGTGAATAGTGCAGCAGAATTTATAATGAAAATATGATTAAACACAACCTAGAAGACAAAAATAAAAAATAAAAATCACAAGGAAAGGAATGTGGGATTGCATGGAGAGCACATTGGCGCTACTGTCTGGCCTGGAGGGAAGGTTTCAGACTGAGTTGAGAAACAGCTTAAGAGTTTAAGGTCGGCTGGCTGCAGTGGCTCATGCCTGTAATCCCAGCACTTTGAGAGGCCTAGGTAGGAGGATCACCTGAGGTTGGGAGTTTGAGACCAGCCTGACCAATGTGGAGAAACCCCATCTCTACTAAAAGTACAAAATTAGCTGGGCGTGGTGGCACATGCCTGCAATCCCAGCTACTCGGGAGGCTGAGGCAGGAGAATCGCTTGAACCTAGGAGACAGAGGTTGCGGTGAGCCCAGATAGTGCCATTGCACTCCAGCCTGGGCAACAAAAGTGAAACTCCATCTCAAAAAAAAAAAAAAAAAAAAAAAGAGTTCAAGGTCTGAGGATGAAGATGTCTTGCAAGATTGGCAAACATCCAGCCAAGGGACAGTTACCAGCTGAGCACCTACTATGAGCCAGGTGTTCTACACACAGAGTGAAATAGACCAGGCCCAGCCCTGCTATCAGAGCTCACAGTCCCACAGAGTAAACCTGTTGTGGGAGACTGAATGAAATCAATTAGAGTCCTCACCCAAGGAGTGATGCAATTTAAGTAGAGTTTGAGGACCATTTATCTTGTTCAGAGTGAAGGAGAAAAGGAAGAAACGGGGAAGGGGAGAAAATAGAGAAAAGAAGGGTAGAAAATGATAAGAAGCATAAACTAGACTCCTAGCTCTGTGAAGGCAAAGCTGTATTCTGTATTGTACAGGCTTACATCTGTCTGTTTACCAGTGTCCACAGCACCCAGAACAGCACCTGGCCATGGCAAAGGCTTAAGAGATACTTATGGGATGGCATGAGATAACATAGAATGAGATAGGATGGGGTATGTGGGATGGGATGAAATGAGATGGGATGGGATGAGATGAGATGGACTACGATGGGATAGGATGGGATGGGATAAAATGAAATGGGATGGGATGGTATGGGATAAGATGAGATGAGATGGAATGGGATGGGATGGGATGCAGTGGGATGGGGTGGGATGAAATGGGATGGGATGGGATGGGGCGTTATGGGGTGCAATGGAATTGGGTGAGATTAGATGGGATTCAATTAAATGGGATGGGGTGTAGTGGGGTGGGATGGAGTGGGATGAGATTGAAGGTAATTGAGGGAAAGCAGTAGATGATCCTTGGGCTGGTTGTCATGGTCTCCGGTGTTCCATCCTTTCTGACTTTGCCACTGACCAGCCTAGTGACCATGAACTTTGAGTAGCCTTTTTTCCTTTCATTTTCTTGTCTGTTTAACTGATGGAATTCCAACTTGTACGCTTGTTTTCCACAGAACTTGAATAGTTTATATGTTCAAAATAAAGGGTGCATGATCAGCTAATTTTTGACCATGCCAGGTTAAATAAACATACACAAGCCTCTTGACCATGGGCTATCTCAGATATGAACACACCTGTGTGAACCAGGAAGCTCCACAGAGAAGGGTAGAATATGCTGTAGTTCCCAAACTCATTTGATTACAGAACCCCAACTCACTCTCTCTCTCTTTTTTTTTTTTTTTGAGACAGGGTCTTCCTCTGTCACCCAGCCTGGAGTACAGTGCTGCGATCTTAGTTCACTGCAACTTCCACCTCTCAAGCACAAGCAATTCTCCCACCTCAGCACCCCAGGTAGCTAGGACTACAGGCATGCACCACCATGCCTGGCTAATTTTTAAAAATTTTTTTGTAGAGACAGGGTTTCACCATCTGTTTTTTTTTTTCACTGTCTATCTTATTAACTAATTTCACCGAGAATAGGAACCCGGTAAACACTCCCCTGGATGAGTTCCAGGGCCTCTTCAGCTCTAACAGTCTGTAACTTCATCCAAGTATACCAAAGCAAATATGACCATGCAGATTCAGATTAGCTAGTGGCCTATTTTAGCTGGTGTGGAGAGTGACGGGGAAAGAGGAGCTCCCTTTTGTGAGATGGGACAAAGTGTAGTCACAAAGAGACTTGAAGGTCCAGTGAAGAAATCTGCAATTGTTATGCAGGATGAGACCTGGAATTTTACTCAAGAAAAGCAAGCCATACCCTGTGTGAGGCATTGATATTCTGGCATGGTTTTTAATTTCCTATCTTTGAGATTAGGTATGTCAGAGAGGAATCCTTTGGCCGCCTTCTCTCAACACATACCAGAGCTTTTATTTTGTTACCAATTTCCCTACATTGTGTGATTTGAGAATCATAACCATGTGAATATTTGACAATTGAATGGTATGAACATCTTGAAACATACAGTTTTCCCCAGAGCTGAATTTCATACTATAATCTGAGGTGATCTCAGTTGCCAGAAACACTCAGGCCATTAATGGATTTGGAGGGAAGATGCTGGTAATGAGATTTTCAAATGCGAATTGTTTTGCTTTCAAATGCAGGGTGAAATCTAACGAAATATTACCTTAGACACGCTGGTGTAGTAAGTCCAGCTGATCAAATGAATGTTTGGTGTGTGTTTTATGCGGGCCTTTTCTGTTTCAAATAAAAGCTGGAAGGGGTTCCATGTTATTATTTCTGATGGGATGGGTCTTAAGGCTTAGAGTGGAATAATTCTTCCATATCCCAGGGTACACTCTGGGCCTCTTTACATCTACAATCTTGAGAAATTGATTTATTTCATTCATTCACCATATATTTATTGAGAGCCTACTATGTGCCAAGAACTGCTTTGTGCACTTAGCAGTATAACATATCAACAAAATAAGGTCTCTGTTGGCTTTCTCCCTGGTGGGCCATGTACACAAAATAAACAAGTAAACACACACATTTAAATGGCAGAAGGTAATAACAGGCTCAGAGAAAAATAAAGCAAGGTAAGCACGAGAGTAGTAGGATGAGGTCTATTTTAGTTAAGATGTCAGAGAGGTCCTCTCCATGGAGTTGACGACTTTTGAGCAGAAACCTGGAAAGCAGAGGAAACTAGAGGCCAGTGAATGCTCTGGCCCCAAAAGTGCTCTTGAGTGGGACAGCCAAGCTTTGTCTGACTCCAGGTCAGAGGCCCCTTCCACTGCATCACCTATTCTCACTGGGAACCAGAAACAATTATGAGGGCAAGTCAGGAAGTCAGAGATGATGCCACATCCAGAGGAGGGAGCTACCAGGATCTGGAAGAGATGAATCCAAGATACCAAGAAAGGAAACTCAGGCAGGTCTCAGATGGAAAAAGCACAAGAAAAATGGGCAGTCATACCTGGACCCATCAGCCTGGTCTCTCCCTCACCTCATTCTCAACAGGTCAAAGCTGGGCTCCTCCTCCTTGCCTCAGAGCCAGCCCTTCCACTGACTTTCCCAGATGCATGGACAGCACACAACACCCATCTAGTCATCCAAGTGCAGCTCATCGTGTTGACCTCGGTTCCCCCTTCTTCACTTGTCCCACTGTGTCCGGAATTAGTGGGTTCTTGGTCTCACTGACTTCAACAATGAAGCCGCGGACCCTCGCGGTGAGTGTTACAGTTCTTAAGGATGGTGTGTCCGGAGTTTGTTCCTTCAGACGTTCAGATGTGTCTGGAGCTTCTTCCTTCCAGTGGGTCAACAGTCTCTGCTGTCAGGAGTGATGCTGCAGACATTCGTGGTGAGTGTTACAGCTCTTAAAGGCAATGTGTCTGGAGTTGTTCCTTCTTCCCAGTGGTCTCATGGTCTCATTGGCTTCAGGAGTGAAGTTACAGACCTTTGTGGTGAGTGTTACAGCTCATAAAGGCAGCCTGTACCCAAAGAGTGAGCAGCAGCAAGATTTATTGCAAAGAGCAAAACAAACCTCCCATGATTCACCCTGGTTGCCACTGGCTGGTTCTGGCAGCCTGCTTTTATTCCCTTATCTGGCCCCACCCACATTCTGCTGATTGGTCCATTTTACAGAGAGCTGATTGGTCTATTTTACAGAGAGCTGATTGGTCCATTTTGACAAGCATGCTGATTGGTGTGTTTACAATCTTTGAGCTAGACACAGAGTCACAGAGTGCTAGTTAGCTAGATACAGAGTACCACTTGGTGTATTTGCAAACCTTGAGCCAGACACAGAGTGCTGATTGGTGCATTTGCAATCCTTGAGCTAGACACAGAGTCACAGAGTGCTAGTCCTCCAAGTCTCCACTAGGTTAGCTAGATACAGAGCACCAATTGGCATATTCACTTTGAGCTAGACACAAAGTGCTGATTGGTGTATTTACAAACCCTGAGCTAGACACAGAGTGCTGCTTGGTGCACATAGGATCCTCCGGCTAAATATAAAAGTTCTCCAAGTCTCCATCCAGTTCAGGAGCCCAGCTGGTTTCACTCAGTGGATCCTGCACTGGGGCTGCAGGCGGAGCTGCCCACCAGTCCTGAGCTGCACCTGCACTCCTCAGCCCTTGGGCTGTCAATGGGACTGGGCGCCACGGAGCAGCGAGCAGCGCCCGTGGGGGAGGCTCAGGCCGGGCGGGAGCCCACTGCAGTGGGAGGAGCTCAGACATGGCGGGCTGCAGGTCCCGAGCCCTGCCCTGTGGGGACGCAGCTAAGGCCCAGCGAGAATTTGAGTGTGGCGCCAGGGGGCTGGCACTGCTGGGGGACCTGGCGCAACTTCCACAGCTGCTGGCCCCGATGCTAAGCCCCTCACTGCGCTGGGCCAGCGGTGCCCGCCGGCCGCTCAGTGTGCAGGGCCTGCTGAGCCCGCGCCCGTGCCTGCCAGAACTCACACCGGCCCACCAGGGCAGCCCCGGTTCCCACCCCGCGCCTCTCCCTCCACACCTCCCTGCAAGCAGAGAGAGGAGGCTCTGGCCTCAGCCAGCCCAAAGAGGGGCTCCCATGTTGCCGTGGCGGGCTGAAGGGCTCCTCAAGCACCGCCAGAGTGGACGCCAAGGCCGGAGGCTGAGGAGGCGCTGAGAGTGAGGTCTGCTAGCACATTGTCACCTCTCACTAACCTAAGGACGTCCTGGGGAGCATATGTGAGGATACACAGCCCAACCTGTCAGGTAGTCCTTCTGCACAGCTAACTCTTTTCCTTGATCAGCAGCTGGTCCATTCTGTTTGGGGCTAGAGTAGAGGAACTGATTGCCAATGAGCAAATAATCTCGCAAGAGTGGAAAAAACAGCCTCTTGTCCAAACATGTGCCATTTTTCCCTCAGCAAGATGAGACAACAGAGCCCCTTCCAGAAAGACCATCTCTAGATCTATTTTGCAAGTGTGTTTGGGGACAATGAAGGGCCCTGTGGTCAGATCTCAGCTTGCCTGATTCCCGTCCCCCGGGAGAGAGCTGGAGATTCTGAGAATTTCGTGATTATATAATTTATTTGCCTTCCCCTCTAACTATAAGCTTCCCAAGAGCAGGAGTATGAGAGCTCACCACTCTATGTCCAACTGTTAGTACAGTCCCCGGCATATAGAAGATGCTCAAATTGGAATGAAATGGATTAATTTCATTGAAGCTTAATTCTTCAATGTGGCAGAGACTTGTGATGCACCACACCCCATCCCCTCAGCCTCCCTGATTTCAGCACACCTATGATAGACAGTTCCCCGGATAACACCAGTGCCTTTCTTCAAGTGAAACCCATAGAAGGCCACTCAGCTACCTTATAGGAAGTGGTAAGTACAGGGGCAGTCAGTGTGCCCACGAATACATCTCAACCACTAAGGGATGAGGGTGAATAGAGAAACTCTTGCCTCCCCGTCTTCTGTAGGACAATTCTGAGTGTGTTCTACATCTTTCTTCGTAAGGTCACAAGTACGACTGAGACCCAACACCCTCATCAATAACCACCTCATTAGTGTACCCCTTTTTTGTGTTTGTTTTCTTTCCTTTTCTGTCTTGCTTTATCTGCTCCTTCATTGTACTTTATTTATTTATTTAGTTAGTTTTTTTAGTAATTTATTTTTGAGACGGAGTTTCACTCTTGTTGCCTAGGCTGGAGTGCAATGGCGGGATCTCAGCTCACCGCAACCTCCACCTCCCAGGTTCAAAGGATTCTCCTGCCTCAGCCTCCCAAGTAACTGGGATTACAAGCATGCACTACCACACCTGGCTAATTTTGGATTTTTAGTAGAGATGAGGTTTCTCCATGTTGGTCAGGCTAGTCTCGAACTCCCAACCTTAGGTGATCTGCCCGCCTCAGCCTCCCAAAGTGCTGGTATTACAGGCGTGAGCCACTGCACCTGGCCAGTCCTTCATTGTACTTTATAAGATCATCTCCCAAATAAACTATCTGCACCCAGATCCTCGTCTCCACCTCTGATTTGGGGGAACCTCAAACTAACAGTCTAATGGCAACTTCATTTGTTGAGGCTGCTCAACTCTCCTGTGGTCAACATTTGTTTTATTTGTTTTTTCTGGCATTTGACCCAAGCTCTGAAAACTCGCAACCATAAGCCTGTCTTCCCCCACCTCCAGGGGTTACCAAACAATGACCCTGGAGGCTTGGCCTCGACATCAGAAACTTGGCCATCATTTCTGACATCTTTTCTTCTCAGAGAGGAAAGTGGAATAAACTTCATACTTGACACAAATGTCATTCACCCAGCCTCCAAGTCTAGAATTTTGTAGGCCATATTGAACCACTTATTTGAAGTATTCAGAGAGCACAATCCTCTTGAAATTATATCACAATCTCTTTTAAAGGGACCAGTAAAATAGAACCCAGAAGGGCTCCACTTTCAAATATGGCTATTGAGCAATGACAGCTATTGCTCCAGAAATACTTCTTCACCCTGCTGCTGTGCTGCCTGGCTAACTCAGGATTCTCTAAAGCAACAGGATGCAGAGATCTGAAAACAGAAAAGAGACCTGCCAGAGAAAGCCTTTCATTCTGGTTTCTGTGAGACTCTGCCTTTCATTTAGGTGAGGGGGAGTCCAGAGGAACAGAAGTGGCTCTATTGAAGTGCCACGTCTGAACCAGATGCTGAGTGTTAACAGAGCAAATGCCTCTTGGAGAGGAGTTGAAAACTCAGCCAAAGAGAGGGAGAGGGAAAGTGCTCTGCATTTGGGTGGGCTCAGTGCAGAACATGCTGGAGCCCACAGAAGGAGAGGTGTGGGGGGGAAGGGGCTTTGTGTGGCTGCCACTATTGGTGATACCCCAGAACTCCTCAGCCCACTCTGGGGGTCATTTGCCAACATTCCCATGCATGCCAACATCTTTTTCCACCTCTCTGCCTGAGGGCTTTTGCTGGCTGCAGGCGTGTGCTTGGCCCACTTAAAAAGACAAGCTAAAGTACAGGAGAGTTTGGTGCCTCAAATGAGACCCTCAACCGATGTGAGGTGGGAGTTTGTGAATATACATCCTGGTTTCCATGGCACTCGGTAGAATAATCCTGGGTGTGTCCCATACACTCCCAGAGGGCTCCCAGTGAGGATGAGCCCAGTTGCCTGCAGTAACTGAGCCCAGTTGCCTGCAGTCAACTGCCCAGTTGCCCAGTTGACCCAGTAAGTCATTCATTCACACCCCAGCTATTAGCTTTGCTGTCTTCCCTGTCTCATCTTCCCACTCCCCTATAGAGTTTCTTGGGATCACTTCCAAAGTAAACCTTGCATACCCAGTATTTATCTTAGGATCTGCATTTAGGAAGACCCAAACTAAGACAGTGGGGAAACCTGTCTATTGATATGGAGGACCCCAATAGCCTCAGGTGTTCAAATGACAAGTGTCAGCAATCAA
The DNA here is from genome assembly GCF_002776525.5 of Piliocolobus tephrosceles. Taxonomy (NCBI): domain Eukaryota; kingdom Metazoa; phylum Chordata; class Mammalia; order Primates; family Cercopithecidae; genus Piliocolobus; species Piliocolobus tephrosceles. Next base: position 50,908,834 of record NC_045450.1, read on the forward strand.
AGGACAGCAAATTCCAGCACTGTGAAGGGAAGCTGATATGTCTGTCAGGAAAGGAATTAGGTGGCCTCCAGAGAAGATGCCTTGACCATGCAACCTTGTCAGTAAAGTTTGGGTATACAAATGCTTCCCAAGAAAAATGGGCTTTCAATGACCCTGTATTAGTCTGCTGGGGCAACCATAACAAAGCACCACAGACTGAGAGAAATTTATCTTCTTAGACTTGGAGGCTAGAAGTATGAGATCAAGATATCAGCAGGGTTGGTTTCTTCTGAGGCCTCTCTCTATGGCTTATAGGTGGTCATCTTTTCTGTTTCTTCACCCTGTTGTCCCTTTATACACGTCGGTATCCAAATTTTTTCTTCTTATGAAGACAACAGTCATACTGGATTAAGACTCACCCATTTGACCTCATTTTACCTTAGTTATCTCTGTACAGATCCTGTCGCCATATAAAGTCACATTCTGAGCTACTGAAGGTTATGTCTTCAACATATAAATTTGGCGGGGACTCAATTCAATCCACAGCAGACCCCAAGAGAGATGCCCACCTCCAATCTGAACAAAGAACCTGATTTCATCATTTTCCAAATTCCTGGATGTGACAACTTTTGGTTAGAGAGCAAAGCAATGATGAGACCGAGAGGATGAAAGATAATGAGGCATACAGTGAGCCTGTCAGATGTAAGGAGGTGGCAGGAGAAGCGGGTGTGAAGTCTAAGACACAGCAACTCTTTGACCTACCAGTGGGTCTCATCCTATTTCTATGGAAATGAGCTCATTATGGTTAAATATTTTTTCCAGCTCCTGGTTGATTCATGAAGTGGTTTCGAATGTTGATAATCACTTCATGAATCACTGACAAACACAAGAGCCAAATATCTGGCACTTGTGATTGCTGTCTCTCCTGATGAGCATTCCCGCCATGATTTGGGGTGCCCCTCTCTCTGCAACCAGGTGTTCAGACTAGAAAAGCCCTCATTTATATTCCAAAGTCTCTTGCTTCAGTAATTCCACACTGGCCATTTTGTCAGGCATTGAATCTCCCCCCAACATCCAATGAACATTAATGATTGAATTCTGAAAGATCATTTTGAAATGCTCACAACATTGGGCATGAAGCTATCAGCCATCAAGTTCTGCAACATTGTTTCCAGGGGAAGTAAAACGGTGTTGCACAGAGGATCTCATGGGGACCATGTTTCTGCCCAAGGGGGAGTCTGCTTCAGCACAGACTATACACGAGACATAGCCATTCCCTCTAGGCAAAGAGAGACTGACTAGTCTTCGAAGAAAACAGAAACTAGAGGATCAGATTGGAGAGAGATGCAGAAAGTTGTCACATTGCATTTGGATATTAGGGAGGTGGATATTAGAGAGACAAAAAAGATGGAGCCTCCAATCCTAATGGCTTCCTGTACATTTCAAATGTAGAGGCTACTTAAAAGCAGAAGCAGGCCAGGCATGGTGTCTTAGGCCTAAGGTTCCAGCTACTCAGGAGGCTGAGGTGGGAGGATCGCTTGAGCCCAGGAGGTCGAGGCTGCAGCGAGCTATGACTGCATCACTGCACTCCAGCCTGGGTGACAGAGCGAGACCCTGTCTCAAAAGTAAAAAAAAAAAAACAGAGACAAATGTTTTTGCCAGATACCTGCCTGGCTTACTCTCTCCCTTCATTCACCTCACCTCGCCTATCTGACCACCCCACAGAAAGGCACCTGCCAGCCTCTGCTGCCCTTCCTTTTTGTATTGTCCTCCCTGGCACTTAGCCCTACCTACCACATGATAGATCTACCTATCGGCTTGTTCTCTGCCTCCTCTCACAAGCAGGTAAGCTCCAAAAGGCGGGGATCTCTGTCTGTTTTGTTCTCTGATACAGACTCATGACCTAAAACAGTGCTTGGCACACACAGTAAGTGCTTAATACATACTAGCGGAATGAATGACATGAGCATGATAGGGATTATATTGAACATAAAGAAGAAAATCTGCAGAACTTGAAAAAAAGAGGAATCCTGTCTGGATGATCACTTCTCCCACTATCCCAGGCACACATTTATAGGTCTCTTGAGTTCTTGGTGAGAAGGAGCAAGGGTCCCAAATTAGTGTCAACTGGGTTCTTCATACACAAGTTGGTATTCAATTCTCATGCCTTTGTAAACTGTGGCACCCCCAACATATCATGTCAAAGTCTTCACTAAATCTGAAGAAAAGATCTCCCTCCAGATGCTCTGACCAAGCCATGTTTGTGTAGACCCCAAATAACCTGTGAGGTTCAGACCCAGGTGCCCAGAGCTGGCACAATCAGGTATAGGGCTCTCTTCTCCCAAGGCTGCCTTAGCAAGGCTTATTTATGTTTGATTGTGTAGTGGAATTTCTACATGCCATTTAAGTAAGGTCAAATAATGGTTTCACTGAAAGGGCCTTTCTGGATTATCTACTTCCTGTTCATTGAAAATATAACTCCTAAGGCTCAGAGAGGTAAAATACCCAACCCAAGGTCACACAGCAAACTGTGGTAGAATCAAGACAGAAACATAGGCCTTCTAATTGTCGCTGGGATGTGTATATTTCCACACTAAGCTGTCCACCTATATTCTAAATTTGAAGAATCTTACTTGAAGGGAGGAAATAACTGATGATCTCACCTAGTTGTATGTAGACCAGAAGAAACCAAGTGGGTTAGGTCAGGATTCCTGGGGCCTCTGGTTTTATCTTGGAGGTCGTCTCACCTAAACACGCCACTGTAAGATAGGCAAGTGGAGTTTAGAAAGAGCAAGTAATTTACCTGAAGTCACACAGGGAATGAGTTAGAAGACTTAGAACTAGACCTCCAGCCCTGGTCCTCAGTTTAGGCCAATGTTTACCATATGCCGCCAACTTGATCATCAACTATAGTTCTTAGAAAGAACCTTAAGGGTCATTTTGCCCAAATGCCCATTTTCCAGATGAGGAGACTAAGGATGAAAAGTCAAAGTGAATGTTAGAGTTGGGGCCAGAGCCTAGGTCTAGACTTCTTTTCCCCACAGCCCCTTTTCTGTGTCCCTCCCTCTGCTTGCTCTTTTTTAATCTTAGGACTTCCTCAAGAGAAAAGAGCCCCTCCTTGGCTTCAGCATCCTGGGAATGGGTTTTTCAGGAGCCTTCTCTTGATTCTGCCCCCCAGTGGCAGAGATTCAGCAGAACCACCCCCTCTGCCTTTCTTTAATTCAACAAGAAGGCATTGAGCATCTACTACGTGCTCTTCATTGAGTCCACAAAGATTTGTTGACTGTCATGTGCCAGGCACAAAGAAGGGGCTGAAGATAAAGCAGTGAGCCAAAAAATTATGGCAACAGTAGCACAGTTCCTCTCCTCATGACCCTCACAGTACAGCAGGGGAGGCAGCAATTAAGCAAACAACTCTTCTGGTTTGCTTCCAAATGCAACTCCAGTCGAGTGATACAAGTGCCATGGAGGAGACAGTGGAGTGCATGAGGGGGATCTAAATTCAGGGAGGTTATCCCCAAGGAAGTGATGTGTAAACTGATGCTTGGAAAAGAGGTGAGAGCCATCCAGGATGAAAGGGGAAGTGAGGAATACAGTGTGAAGGCCTCCACAGAGAGGGTAAGCCATCTCATTCCTGAGCTGCAGGTGTGTGAGCCCATCGTTACTGAGAGTACTCAGTGACCAGGTGGTTCAAGTGTCAGAAGCTTCTGGCCACCTGGAATTTGACCAAGAAATGTGTCATCTTCCGACCCTAGAGGTAAAAATGTTTTGTTAAAGTATCTCTGTCTCTTAACTACACTAATAGTGTCTTGCAATACTGAAGGGTGATTCAGGACAATTTTGGGCCTTGGATTCCTCATTTCCAGCCTTTAGACAAACAGGGCCATCCTCACTGGAGGAATGAGCTGTGTCTCCACACCCTAATTTCAGGGCTGCTGAAGACACTGCCTAGTGCTATGGGCAGTGGGAGTCCAGAAGACGTGGGTTCCAGTCCCAGATCTGCCTCATACTAGCTGGGAGACCTCAGGCAAGCCACTGTACCACCCTGGGCTCAGTTTTCTCTACTTCTTAGAATCTTTGAAATGTCCAAAGGTGATTAGGTCTATTAATTCCCAGCACACTGTAGGTACTCTATGCCAGCTTCCTTCCTTTCCTACACCTTCAACAAACTTCTCTTCACCTTGTGCCCCAGGGTGTGGTTAGATCGTCATTCCTTTAACACAACCACTTCTCTTGTTAAAATGGAAACAAGAGCCAGGTGTGTTGGCTTATACCTGTAATCCCAACACTTTGGGAGGCTGAGATGAGAGGATCACTTGAGGGCAGAAGTTTGAGGCCAGCCTAGCAAACATAGCAAGAGCCCATCACTAAGAAAGATAATAAATAATAAATTTTTTAGAATCAAAAAATAAAAGAAAATGTGAACAAGGAAGTGTCCATAAAGTAGGGGGTTAGGGTTAGGGTTAGGGTTAGGGTTAGGGTTAGGGTTAGAACTGGGCTTGGGGACAAGGGGGTGAAGGAAATTCCAGGAAGATAGAATCACTTATACAGAAGCATATAGATCTGAGAAAAAAAAATCACCAAAGAAGCCAGAAAGGAAAGAAGCATAGGTGGGGTAATGTGGCTGAAGATGAGAAAAAGAAATGTCCCCATGAAGCAGCTTGTGAACAGCCTTGAATGCCACACCAAAGAAAATTCCCAGAGGTGAGGAGGATTGGAGCTTTTTCAGTGGAAGAATGATGAGATCAGATTGATTGCTTTGAAAGGTAACTCACTCTGGGCAGCAGCTGGAAGATGGAGTGTTGGAAAGAGACAAAGCAGTAGGGTAACCATTTAAGAGATTTCTGCAAAAGTCTAGATGGTACATGAGGAGTCTAGGGCTGTGGGCTGCAGGACAGGTGAGGGTGAGGAGGGCTAGGGCAGGGAGTGGTCAGGAAATGGGTCCAGAGGCAGGTGGTTGGCACCAAGAGGCACTGCCCTGGACCCTCCATCAGGCTGCCTCTTCTCCTCTGCACCCCCCTTGGTGTGAGCCCAGAGGTGATGTACCCACTCCTGACCAAACAGGAGATGTCTCACAAGCACCGTCCTTCCCTGTCCCCTTCTCTTCTCCCACTTTCTTCCTGGTGCCTGGCAGCCAGTCTTCTCTAGCTGTATTTTTTTTTTTTTTTCTTTCCCTGTAACTTGTCAAGCACTTCTTTGTGCTTTCCAAGCATCCTCCAACAGAGCCCTGACTGACATCACTCATCCTCCCACCAGCCTCTGCCTGCCTGTCCGCTTCAGGAGTGTCTCCATCGCCCCTCCTGAAACCACAGCAGATGCATTCTTTACACACAGCCTCCTCACCAACTGAGCCCTTATCTCAATCTGCTTTTTAGCTTAAAGTAAGTTTCTGAAAAACTTCTTTTGAAAACAGCTTCCCTCGCTGCAATAATATCCCAGTTGAATTTGCAACCATTGTCTCTTCAGAGAGGGGACATCGTCTGACTAAATCAGGTGGTATGTGTGTTGCCAACACCTCCCAGCCTACGTCGGCATGCCTTTGATGAAAAATATCTTATCTATAATCAGTTTACTGGATCGTGCACCCAAATTTCCTCTACAAAATATCAGACTGAGAGGCTTCGCCAGCGTTTTCTCAGCAGTAGTGCAGCTGTGCTTTGATAAAACTCACAGACTCTTCCCTAGAACTCATCAGAGTCCACTAGAGCCTGGGTTCTAATCCAACATCCACCATCTCTGGGCAAAACTAAATTTAAGTTGTATTTTAAAGCAGTATAAGGTGACAATTAGTGTTTAGCAAGAAAATAGACATGATTTCAACAGATAATGAATTATTGTCAGCCTACTCTCCTCCAGCTGTGCAAGGAGCCATAGACTCTGTCTTCATGCACCTCATAGCTAGGTGGGAGTGCTGGGAAAGAAACGTAAAAGTAAATTATTTGTCATTTGAGATAATAATTGCAATACTGTGAGTATGTGAAAGAAACTCAGCTGACTGGGTGATGCCCAAGCTGTGATTTGTCAAACACAAGAGTTGGTATTTTTGTTAACAACAACAACAACAAAAAGTCAAACCCCAATGCTAATGAACTTATGGTGAAAATTGCCCAATGTTATAAGAAAATAATATGAAAATGCAAGTAAAGAATCAGAATGGTGCACATAACCTACCCCCTCCCAAATCAATAACAAACCTAGGAATTTATTCTAAGTTATAAGTCAAAAAGAACAAGAGTGCTTAATGATGTTCTATGTATCATTTTCTAGTGTAGGAGGTCCAGGTAATTGAGATACATCCACCCAAGGATATAATATGTAGTTATTTAAAGAAATTGTGGAGACTAGCCTTTTGAACTAAGATCTTTGGGATCTAATTTCAAGTAAAAGGAATTAGACCTTTGGGATCTAATTTCAAGTAAAAGAAAAAATATAGAATGTTACACTCAATAACTGCATTTGGTTTTTGAACTCAAATTCATCACTTCTAGTGAGTTATGCTTTTAAACATCAATAGTCTGAAAAGTCTTTCTGGCAGTGCTTCATTGGCTCTCAGAACAATGCTGTGAGGTTGATAGTATGGTCTATGGTTCCCATTTTTATAAATAAGATAACTGAAGCTCAGAGAGATTAAATAACATGCATGTAACATGTAAATCCAAGAGCAGGAGCTCTGATTTTGGTCTCCTAACTTCAAATCCAGGGCTCTTTCCTTACTTCCATCAGCTAACCACGTGAGATGACCAGGAAGAACTGCTGCTAATGTTGTGAGCAGATGGGAAGGAGTCTAGGCCATCTGTCTGCTACTAAAGGAGGCCATGAGGAAGGCTGCAATTCCTTCTAAGAAAGCCGGGGTGTGTCTTTGTTCCAAGACACCTTAGCCCACCAGTGGGGATGGAGAGGGTGGCTACATTCCAGCTGGAATCATGGCACCTAAAGGTGAACTTATTGTCAGGGAAAATGTATAATCAACATGCACTGATTTACATTACAGCAATGCAGTAATTGAGCTCAGCACTGGGGGATGGGGATGGGGGACAAAATACCACCTTTAGTACCCCATTGCAAGCATCTAAGAGTGTGTACTTCATTCATTCATCCACCAATGGACACTTAGATTGTTTCCACATCTTGGCTATTGAATAATGCTACAATGACTCTGGGAGTGCACGTATCGCTTTGAGATCTTGATTTCAATTCTTTTGGATACCTAACCAGAAGGAAGATGGCTAGATCACATGGTAGTTTTCTTTTTAATTTAGGGGAGAATCTCCATACTGTTTTCCATACTGGCTACACCATTTTACATTCCCACCAACGGTGCACAAGAGTTTCAATTTCTATATACGTACAATGGAATATTTTTCAGCCTTTTAAAAGAGGGAAATCCTGCCATATGTGACAACATGGATAAACCTGAAGGATATTATGAAAAGTAAAATAAGCCAGACATAGAAGGACAAATCCTACATGATACCACTTATAGGATCAACCGAAAATAGTCAAACTCATGGAAGCAGAGTGGGATGATTGTAACCACAGGCTAGGGGCCCTAGGGGCAGGGAGAATGGGGAGTTACTATTCAATAGGCATCAAGATTCAGTTATGTGAGATGAAAAAGTTCTAGAGATCTGCTATACAACATCATGCCTCAGTGAACAATAGTGTAGTAAGCACTTAAAAATTTGTTAAAAGGGTAGATCTGGCCGGGTGTGGTGGCTCATGCCTGTAATCCCAGCACTTTGGGAGGCCAAAGCAAGTGGATCACCTGAGGTAAGAAGTTTGAAGGCCGGGCGCGGTGGCTCAAGCCTGTAATCCCAGCACTTTGGGAGGCCAAGACGGGTGGATCACGAGGTCAGGAGATCGAGACCATCCTGGCCTACACGGTGAAACCCCGTCTCTATTAAAAAATACATAAAACTAGCCGGGCGAGATGGCGGGCGCCTGTAGTCCCAGCTACTCAGGAGGCTGAGGCAGGAGAATGGTGTAAACCCAGGAGGCGGAGCTTGCAGTGAGCCGAGATCGCGCCACTGCACTTCAGCCTGGGTGACAGAGCGAGACTCTGTCTCAAAAAAAAAAAAAAAAAAGTTTGAGACTAGCCTGGCCAACATGGTGAAACCCCATATCTACTAAAAATACAAAAAAATTAGCTGGGCCTGGTGGTGGGCACCTGTAATCCAAGCTACTTGGGAGGCTGAGGCAGGAGAATTGCTGGAACCCAGGAGGCAGAGGTTGCAGTGAGCTGAGATCACACCATTGCATTCCAGCCTGGGTGACAGAGCAAGAAGACTCTGTCTAAAAAAAGAAAGGAAAAAAAAAAAAAAAACAAGAAGGCCGGGTACAGTGGCTCACGCCTGTAATCCCAGCACTTTGGGAGGCCAAGGCGGACAGATCACCTGAGGTGAGGAGTTCAAGACCAGCCTGACCAACATGGAGAAACCCCATCTCTACTAAAAATACAAAATTAGCTGAGCGTGGTGGCGGGCACCTGTAATCCCAGCTACTTGGGAAGCTGAGGCAGAAGAATCGCTTGAACCCTAGAGGTGGAGGTTGCAGTGAGCCAAGATTGAGCACTCCAGCCTGTACAACAAGAGCAAAACTCTGTTAAAAAAAAAAAAAAAAAAAAAGTAGATCTAATATTCAGTGTTCTTACCACAATCAAATGTAAGGAGGGTATACGTCTGAGTTAGACTGCCTGAGCTCATGTCTGGTTTCCCTTCACTTGCTGTGGTGACCTTGGGCAAGTCACTGAACCTATGTGTATCCCTGTCTCCTCATCTGTAAAATAAGGAGAATTTAGTACTCACCTCATAGAAGTTCAATGTTTTTCTGATATTGCTAAGCATGGAACAGTTCCTGGAAAATATTAGGCAGACGTCACCCTAAGTGCTTTATATACATTTGTGATTTTTACCCTCAAGGCAGTCCCATGAAGAAGGAATTATTATCTCCATTTTACAAAATGGAGAAATGGAGGCTTCGGGGATTGAAGGTTTTTCACAGCACAGAGGCAAAAGAGATTCTACTGGCTGGTGTGTCCCTGGAAGGCTCCCTGGGCTTTAAAGTACAGAGAAGGTGTGAATCTGCCTTTTCAGAGAACTTATGGCAAGGGAAAAGGCAGAGAGTTGAGAAAGTGGATGGATGCACAAGAATAAAAAAACTGATGTCTCACAGGCCTCATCTGTCCTCAGCCTCGCATGCCTGGCCAGGGTGCCTGAAGACCTGTCCTTGGTAGTGGTCAGTTGGTAAAGGCTGCAAGCAGGACAGAAGCAGTATGTGCAGACAATCATCCATTCATTTGGTCAACCAAGGTGCACCAGGATCCCACCTCTACTGCCAGCTTACACCCTGAACATTCCCAGCATGCCCTCCTGGGAAAGGCCCTAGCAAGGTAAGAAAGCAGGAACAAGTGGGACATACGCCCAGCAGTCACAGATGCCGCACTCTAGCCCCGTGCCTCTCAGACTTGACGGAGCATTCAAATCCCCCAAAGAGCTCATTACAAACAGATTCTGATTCAGGAAGCCTGGGCTGGGGCCCTGAGAATCTGCATTCCATACACACTCCCAGGTGATGCTGATGCTTCTGGTCCATGCCCCACACTTAGAGGAGCAAGTTTATAAAATGTTTGTTTCCTTTCTAGTCTCATCACTGCAATCCCACAAGCAGCATTAATGCGTGGCCCAGAGTGATTGCTTAAACATTTGTTGAATCAAAAAAGTTTAATCACCCTTACTCCTGTTATCATTGAGTTTGATTAAGCAGGTCCCCTCCCCGCCACATGCCAGGGGCCCGTTTCTTCTTCCTTGCTACATCTTCCTCCAATCCAATTAGTAGAATCCAGCCTCCCTTTTCCACCCTCTCACATGGTCTTTATGGACGGCTTTAAACAACCAGATTGTGTTTCCATTTATTACACAAATAATGCACGTTAACTGAAAAATAAACAGGGAAGAAAAGAAAAAGCAAAAATAATTTTAAACCCTGCAATCTGATACATATCATTTTAGATTCTACATGTGTGTTACAGCACAAGAACATACTTTACATTCTGTTGGTATTTAAGTTTTCTTGAATTATGAAGACTATTTTCCCACGTTAGAAATATTATTTTAATAGCTGCAAAATAGTCATTACTGAAGTTTCATATATCACTATTTATTTTATATAAATTACAGTGACCTTAGAACAAATAAGGTTCATACTGAAAAAATGATGGACAAAAATATTTTAATGCCTGTGATTGGCTTTAAAATGATCCAGTCAATGGGGAAGTATGAGGGAATAGACAACATGACCAGCGACATCCTGGTAACTGTTAAACTATATGGTGATCATATGAGGGGTACATTATATAATTCTCTAGCTCGTGAGCATGTTGGTAAATTTCCAGAATAAAAGTCAAAAAATAGAAGCAATGTCCAAATTAGATGGAAGAGGATTCTGAGACAAGAATGGAGATAGAAAGTGTTTAAAGCTAGTTTTTTGTACCCAAAGAAAGAACAATGTTTCATTTAGGACTATTGAGGCTGTCACTTCAACAAATTCAAGTTCCTTGAGCTACTAAATTGAACTGGAATAATCTACCTTTATTATTTCCTGTCCTGTTAGAACAAATTTGCATTTTAAGTGTATGCTCAACATCATGTCTAAATTGGAACTAATTGGGACATTCAGAAACATGGAGGCACACCCTGGCCTCATTGGAGAAAACATGGGGTTTGCCCATTTGGAGCCTTGCAGGCAGATGGGGATTAGGGGAATGGGGGCACAGCTATTCCCTATCTGTGTCTTTCTATGAATCTTGGGCAGGTCATTTCCCACCTCTGAGCCCAGCTGCCTAATCCATAAGAGAACGTGATTTGAACCAAATGAACATCACAGCTTCTCTCTGCTCAAAAGTAAATAGGTTCTACTCTGGGAACCCTTTTCACCACTCTGCTTTGCAATATGCAAATCAAAAGAATTTGGTAATTGGACAGAGCTGATGGGAACAATTTAATAAACTTTGATAACATTGCACAAAGTAATTGTTCAATTATTTCAAACGGTTCAGTACAGGAAGTACAACAGGGGGGTCCTTAGAAATTACCTTCACATATTAATCATCTCATCCAATAGAAGCCAAATGAGAATGAAGACTGTGTAGGGGGTGTTTTTGTTTTAATTCTGATTAACTGTACCTTCATCTGAACATTTTTCAGCTGTGCTTTGGTGTTCCTCATACGGATGTTGACTGAGTTCTGTTATCAGGATTTTAATTAACATCAGGTAGAGAAGGGGAAGCCAGGATGACACACTATTACTTCCGTTTGATTTAAAGTCAATGCTGGGGACTCTTCTTCGATGAGCTGTTGAAATTGTCTTATCTCATGCATTCCAAGGATGGCTGTTTCATGTAAATGTCATTTCTGCTGTCCAAAATGTTACAACACATGCCAGCACAATAGAACTACTGTCTTGTTCTAAAAGACACAAGGGAGGCAGCAAGCTTTTGATCAAAGGCACGATTCAAACATCAAAGTAATACCTCTTCTGTAAATTCAAGAATCAGGACTCTAAGTAAAGGAATGGAGACTCCAGGTTTAGCAATGGCCTAGACTTCTATCCTGGGAAGTGCCTGAATTTCAAAGCTTAATCTATCTGCAGAAAACTGTCTGGGAAAAGGCAGTGTAATGGGCTAGTGGTGTGGGTACATTTATTGCATCCTGTAGTCAATAAACTTGTATTTAGTCTGTATATGTTCATCTGCTCTGTGCAGCCTCCTCTTCTAGAACTAAAGCTGGAGCTAACAGGACCCCAGAGCCTTTGGAGTATGATGAACCTCAGTTCAAGTCCATGCTGTACCACGTGCCACTGGTGTGATATTATATAACTTACCTTGTCCCTCCAGGCCTCCATTTTTTTCATTTATAAAATGGAAATAATAATATTTGATGCCTGAATATACATGCATTGCAGTATGCTTATACAGTGGAGTATTTCACAGCAATAAAAAGATGAACTATTGATAAACACAACAAAAACACTATGTAGAGCTAAAGAAGCCAGACACTAAAACGTTTCTCTTGTATTATTCCACTGTATGAAGTCCTAGAACATGAGGCCATAGGCTGTGGTCTTAGAAGTCAGAATAATGACCCATGGGCTGGGGACAGTGCTGACTAGGTAGTGGCGTGGAAAACTCTCTGATGAGATAGCAATGTTCTGTATCTTGATCGGGGTCGTGGTTACATGAGTGTGCACATGTGAAAAAAGTCAGCAAGTATATTCCATGAAATGGAAATGGATAATTCAATTTAAAAGATGGCATCAAAAACATCATGATGTCTCATATGTAAAACTGTTACAAGATGAAATGAAGATAGTTCGTGGGATGCAGCTGTCCTGGTGGATGAGATGAGTGGATAGCCAGTGAAAGATGGCTAGCATTATTGTTTATGTTGTCCTCATCATTCCTGTAATCATTTCAGTGGAGCTACATCTGACCCAGAGATTGGGGTCTAAAGTTCAACACATAAGGCAAAAAAAAAAAAAAATCTGTTCAAATTGCCTCCCAAGGATCCCTTAAACTGTCCATAAATCACAGTTTTCTTCACTTGGTTCATACAGCCCTGCTCAATAAAAGGTGTAACTATGTGTAATGGAATCAGTCACGGGCAGAATATAAGAAAGGAGGCCACGGGTAAGAAGCACACGTCTGTAGGCACCAGGATCACAGCCAGGGGCTCAACCTGTCAGAGGCTCACAGGTCACAAGACCAATGGCAGAACAGCATCATCAGCATCTCTCACCTGTTTCTGGAAATGTGCTTATCGAGAATGGCAGGCATAACTACCAGACCACGTGAGTTGCTCTCTCTCCTCTCCTACTCTCTTCCTCTTCCTCCCATTGGATTTGCATTCATTAGGCAAAAATAATACACAACCTCACTGTCTTGTATTTCCAGGCCTCCATCCCCCTACTGAAATACTGGTAGGCTCTAGCCGCTCTGGCTCAGAGGGTTTTCCCAGTTCCCAAAAGGGAAGAGATGGGAGCTTAACATCATACCCAGGCTGTATATTATTTTGCTTGAAAGGATAGTAACCATTAAAGTAATTGTTTGGTCAATCCAATGTGTTTTATTTCATATTTCAAGTTATCTTTCTCAGTGAATGGTTTTGCAAGTTTTACAGAATCTTGGGTCCTGTTGATCTGGGAGATCACAGTGACAATTGCATCTTGGACTGTAGTGTTCACAGTGGGCAGATCCAAAAAACGGCTGTCCAGCACCGTGCCCTAGAGCACTTCCCTACATAATGGAGCCCACAGAGAACCATGGAGAAGGTGTATTATTACCAGGGAAGCCTGGCTTTGGAATGCAGACCAGCAGGGGCTGCCCCTGTGAATAGGAACCCAGTAGGGGGCAGAGCCTGTTGCCTGAGGTGCTCATTCTCTGTAACACTGGTGGGCTCCAACTCTCCCCTTACCTCTGTATCCGACATCCCATTAACCCACTTGCAGAGCCACAAGGGAGGCCTGGACAGGTGTTAAATTACCTTTCGTCACCCTACAGGTATGCAAGATGTGCTGCAAAAGCACATGCCCAGTCTCCCGAAGCAGGAGGCTCTGCCAGGGATTTTCTCTGAGCACAGGGATCTGGAGACAGTATCGCTTTTGACTTAGAAATGACCTGGATCAAGGATCCAGCTTTCTAAGCATGACAGGACGATAAAAATATTCTCTGACAGCATGTCCATGTAAGATAGAAGACACTGAGGTGAGCTGTGGAGCTCAAAGAATGAATGTCACCCATCCTCTCATCCAAAAGCTACTTATCACATGCAATAATGTGACCAGGCTGGCATGAGGGGCTGCGGGGCAGTCAGAAAGCAATGAGGATTGTACAAAGAACCTGTAATCAATCACACCTACTCTCTAGGTGTTTAAGGCCTGGGTGAAAAGAAGGAGCGTGTGGACATAAGAAAGTAGAGTTCAAGGCCATTTGATGATTTTCTAGAAACCTACACTAGGTGTCCATCGTGGACCAAGCCCTGTGCTCCCTCTGGAGAATGAGTCTGACAGTCAGTCACTGCCTGCAGGGAGCCGTTTTCTGACAGAGGAGCTGGACAATTAAACAACATCACAATGCATAGTGTTGGGAGGATAAAGGTGTGCTGAGAGCCTGCAAAAGCATGGTTGGAGAAGTGAGCTATAATTCATGCCCAGGTGTGTCCAGGAAACAGTTGGGTCCTGCCTCATTGATTACGTAGGATTCAACCAGGGAGACACAGTGAGGAAAGATGTTCTAGGCACAGGGAAGAACACGAGCAATGACAGGGCGGCTGGACGTCCGACAAGTGGTATGGGGAAAAGGCCAGCATGGGAGGCTAGCGTGGGGCATGAAGGGCCTCAGGCTAGGTATAGAGCTTAAATGTTGCCTAGTATGTGAGAGGAATTGGGAAGTGAGAGGTCAGCCTGGCCTCAGTGTGAGGTGTGGGCTGGGAGGGTGAGAAGCAGGAGGTGGGACAGCCTGGAAGAAGGCAGTGCAGCTGGAGAGAAAGACAGAGCTCACAGGAAGCTCCCTGTAGCATTTGGAGTGGAAGAAGTCTCCATCCCATTCCCTTATAGAATGCCGTTCCCTGCAGAAGCTCTATCAGCACCTGCTTCCTTTCCCTGTGTTAAATCCTTTCCCTGTATCTCAGTCCACTTGAGCTGCTATTAAAAAAAACACCAGTGACTGAGTGGCTTATAAACAACACGAATGTATGTCTCACAGTTTGGGAGCCTGGGAGTCCAATATCAATGCCTCAGCAACTTGATATCTGGTGAAGACCGTCTTCTATAATGTCACACGCCTGATAAAGGGCAAACAAGCTCCTTCAGGCTGCTTTTATGAGGACACTAATCCCATTCATGGGGGCTCCACCCTCGTGACTTAATCACCTCTTCAAGGCCCCACCTCCTAATACCATCACTTTAGGGGTTAGAATTTCAACCTATGAATTTTGGGGGGACATAGACATTCAGACCATCATACCTTGCACTCCAGGAAGCCCTCTGCCTATTGGAGTTCCTCCCACATTGGGACTAAATGGCTGAGCCTTTTCCCCCTGCCTCCAGCAGTCAGAGGCCCAAGCCTCCAAGAAGGAGAGCTCTGCCTCGAGGGAGGCCCTAAAAGAGCTGATGGCTGGGACTGGGCACAGTGGCTCACGCCTGTAATCCCAGCACTTTGGGAGGCTGAGACAGGTGGATCACCTGAGGTCGGGAGTTCAAGACCAGCCTGACCAACATGGTGAAACTCTGTCTCTACTAAGTACAAAAAATTAGCTGGGTATGGTGGTGGGCGCCTGTAATCCCAGCTACTTGGGAGGCTGTGGCAAGAGAATCACTTGAACCTGGGAGGCAGAGGTTGCAGTGAGCCCAGATTGCGCCACTGCACTCCAGCCTGGGCATCAAGAGTGAAACTCTGTCCCCCCCCCCCCCAAAAAAAAAAGAGCTGATGGCTGGAGACAGTCGCTGACAGCACTCCTACAGCTGAGTCATCTCATCTTCCTTGAAGGGGGATCTAGGTGGTGCGTCTCTGTGTCCACTGCAAGGAGAATGTGTCCTTTACATCGTGCAAAAAGGGCGAACTGAAATCTAGAGTAGTTAAATGACTCCATCAAGGCCTTACCTAATACAATGGTTAAGATTCATGCTTTTTCACTGAAAAAGTCGATTGGATGGAATACTGTGAAATACATGTTTTTCTGAGTTCATTAATCCCATAGGGGGATTCTTTCTTTTTCACAGACACACACACACACACACTTTGTGTGACACACCAATGAATCACAACTAGAAAAGCAATAAACTGCCTCTCTGTTGCAAGTTCCACAAACCTAAAACAATGACAAATATCATTATGGCAAGCATTTCAATGTTTATGAGCAGAGGAGGCCATTACTACAGTTCTTTAGAATCCAGTCCACCTGAGATGCCTCAAGAATCCATCCAAAAGTCAAGCCCATGACCCTCCTGGCTCTTCAAAGCCTCTTCCACCAATTCCTGCACACCTACTATCTTCTGGGAAATTCAGGCATTTTGTTGGTCAGTCCACACAAAAACCATGGAAAGAAGGTGATACCAACTGCATTTTACAAACTAAAATGCTGGCTCCTCAGCAAATGGTGGAGTCATGATATGAACTCAGACCTGTATGAGTCCAAAGTCCATGCCCTTTTGACAGTATACTATACTCATTAAGAAGAAATGTTCTAAGGTTTTCTAATGTCTGCTTTGTGTATTCATCCATTCCAGAAATACATATTGAGCATCTTTGTGCAGGGCTCTAAAAGGCATTAGGCATTTTCTTTAAGGAAGTCAGTGGTGGGACATCATGAATAAACTATACAATTCCCAGTGTTCCAAAGGGACCATGTATCAGTCAGGGTTTTCCAGAGAAATAGAACCAATACCACACACACACACACACACACACACACACACACACACACACAAACATGAAATATATAGGAAGAGATTTATTATAAGGAATTGGCTCATGTAATTATGGAAGCAGAGAAGCCTCAAATCTGCAGTTGGCAAGCTGGAGACTCAGGAGAGTTAATGGGAGAACTCCAGTTTGGGTTTGAGTCCTTAGACAGAAGAAGGCTGATGTCCCAGCTTGAATAAAGTCAGGCAGAGAGAGCAAATTCTCCCTTACTCTGCCTTTTGTTTTCCTTTGGGCCTTCATTGAGTTGGATGTGGCCCATCCACTCTGGGGCAGGCAATCCACCTTACTCTGTCTGCTGATTGAAATGTCAATATCCAGAAACACCTTCATAGATACACCTAGAATAATGAAAAAAAAATCCGGGTACCCTGTAACACAATCATGTAAACATATAAAATTAACTAACCGGAATTGTATTTAGGTCCAGATGGTCCTCCAGCATTAAAGTAGCTACACAGAGCTTGCCTGCAAAGTCACATTGAGTCAATGTAAAGCTGAAAAGAGAACTCGGGCCTGCTGACTCCCAGCCCAGTGCTCTCTCGGACCAGGGGATGGGCCACCTTGGGTAGCTCTTACCAACTTGCTCATTGTGTCTGCTTCCAGACGTGCTGCTCTGACCCATCCCTCAGACCCACCTTCCCCATCTCTGTCTGCCACAGATGCCCTCTCTTCTCCAGGGCCCCCAGTCAGGCCCTCCCCAGCCTGCCCCTTGAATTGGCTCACGGGTGCATCTCATCTCATCCAGTGAAGATGAGAATAACTAATGTCCATCTGGCACACCCAGGGCCCAGGCCCTCTGAGCAGCCTGGCCAACAACCTCACTTTGGGGAGCAAATGAGTCCCAAACCCATGAGAGATTAATGAGGGACAGTGTATTCACAAGAAGCCGCTCAGAAAACATTTCATTTTCTAGAATTTTGCCAGGACACCTTAGAGATATATTTGGACTTCCCTGCCTGGTTATTTAAACATGGGACCATCTGTCATAGGCAGCCTCCCCTGGCCCTCTCAATGAGGGCCTTCTTCCTCCTGCAAGATCAGCAGAGATTCTCTTAAAACAAGAACAAACCTCCAACACCCAGCTGATAAGGGGAATTAATGGGGAAGGGAAGAAGGAAGGGGAGGGGAGGGGAAAGGAAGAAAGTGGGGGTGAGAGAGGAGGGGAGGGGAAAGGGAAGGGGGAATAGAGAAAGACGGAAAGGGGGAAGGAGGAAGGAAGGGAAGAGGGAAGGGGGAAGAAAGGGAAGGGAAGGGGGAAAGGAGGGGGGAAGAAGGGAGAAGGGGAAGGGAGGGAAGGGGGAAGGAAGGGAGGAGGGACGGGCCGACCTAAGCAAAACAGGGCAAAGCAGGGTGGGAAAAGTAAGGGAAGAGAAGAGAACATCCCATCCATGTGAGGACAGAGTTTCCATCCCCTCCACGTACCCTTTTTTCCCAATAAAGGGTCCAGGACACCCATGGAAGAACCCTTCAGGGAATGCAGTCATCTTAGAAGCAGAGACCAGGCCCTCACCAGCTACCAAACTGGCTGGCGCCTTGGCCCTGTACTTCCCAGCCTCCAGTACTGTGAGAAATAAATTTATGTTCTTCATAAATGACCCAGTCTCAGGAATTTTGTTATAACAGTACAAATGGACAAAAACAGAAATTGGTATTGAGAGGTGGAGTGTTGTTGTAACAAACACCTGAAAAACATGGAAGTGACTTTCAAACTGAATAATGGGCAGAGCCTTCAAAAGTTCGGAGACGCAGTCTAGAAAAAGCCTACATTGCCATGAACAGATTATTAAAAACAATTCTGATGAGGACTCAGAAAAAGAGGAGAGATGTAGGCAGAGCCTGAATCTCCCTGGAGATTACTTAAGTGGTTGTGATCCGAATGTTGGTAGAAATACAGGCAGTAAAGGCGATTCTGATGAGGTCTTAGATGAACATGAGGAATATCTTCTAGGAAACTGGAGGAAAGGCTCTCCTTGTCACAAAGTAGCAAAGCACTTGGCCGAATTGTGTCCTTGTCCTAGGGCTTTATAGAAACACAATTTAAGAGCAAGGAACCAGGATATCTGGAAGACAAAATATCTAAGCGAAGTGTTGAGGATGCTGCATGCATTCTCTTGATGGCTTATAGCAAAATGTGAGGAGAGAGAATGAATTAAAAATGAAATTTATAATTAAAAGGGAAGTAGAGCTTAAGGATTTGGAAAATTCTCAGCCTGGCCAGATTATTAAAAATGCAAAAATGCGTTTGGGAGAAAACACCACGGGTATGGCCAAGGGACCCCTTGACAAGGAGATTAGTGTGGATAGAAGGGAGCCAGATGCTACTCATCAGGACAGTGGAAGAATGACCACGAAGGTGTTTTGGCTGCCACCCCCATCACAGGAGGGCCTTGAGGGCAGAACAGTTTCAAAGGAAGGACCCAGAGCACCCATGGGACCTCAGGGCTCACTGCTCAGGGCCACTTCAAGTTGCTGCTCCCCACTTTTGGGCACAGTGCTCCCCTGCCACCCCATCTGTGGCTCAAGTGGGCACAAGTCTGCTTCAGGCCACTGCTGTGGAAAGCACAAGTGGTAAACGTTGGCAGCATCCAGGTGACAAATAATCTGCAGGCTCACAGAGTACATGAGCTGTGGGAGGGATGGCTACCTCCACCTGGATTAGAAAGGACACCTCAGAGAACCTCAGGGCCCAGACAGAGAACTGCCACAGTGGAAAGTCCCCACTTGGGCAGTGCCTAGTGGAGCCGTGGCGGAGGAGGCGGTGGAGCCATCCCTGAGACCCCAGAACCATAGAGCCACCAGCATGTAGTACCAGCCTAGGAGAGCTGCAGGCACTCAACTTCAACTCATGAGGGGACCACACTCAGTGAAGCCATGGAGGTTGGGGTCCCACAGAGTCTTGATGGCCCAACCACTGCCCCAGTGTATCTAGAAAGTGGTACATGGAGTCAAAAAAGATAATTCTCAGGTCTGAAGATTTAATGTTGTTTGCCCTGTTGGGTTTTGGGCTTAGTTGAGACCACTTACCCCTTTCGCCTTTCTGTTTCCTCCCTTTGGAATGGGAATGTCCGTTTTATGCCTGTCCTACCACTGTATTTTGGAATACATAATTTGTCTGATTTCACAGACTCACAGCTGGAAGGAACATTTGTTTCAGGATGAATTATACCTTGAATCTCACCCATATCTAATTTATATGATATTTAGATGAGAATTGAGGCTTTAGATTTTTCAGTTGATGCTGGAATGAGTTAAGACTTTTGAGGAGATTGGGATAGTATGAATATATTTTGTATGTGAGAAGGACATGAATTTGGTGAGTGAAGAGGGCACAGATGGAATGCTGTTGTTTGAATGTTTGTGTCCCCTCAAGAATTCTTGTGGAAACTTAATCTCCAATGCAATAGTATTAAGAGACAGGGCTTTAGGAGGTGATTAGGCCATGAGGGCTCTGCCCTTGTGGATGGATTTGTGCCTTATTAAAGGGCTTGAGGGGGGCAAATTTGCCCCTTCCATCCATTCTGCCATGTGAGGAAACAGTGTCTGTCCCCTCCAAAGGATGCAACAATAAGGCACTATCTTTTGTTTTTTGTTTTTTATTTTTGAGATGGAGTTTCGCTCTTGTCACCCAGGCTGGAGTGCAGTGGCGTGATCTTAGTTCACTGCAATCTCCGCCTCCCAGGTTCAAGCAATTCTCCTGCCTCAGCCTCCTGAGTAGCTGAGATTACAGTTGCCCAACACGATGCCCTGCTAATTTTTGTATTTTTAGTAGAGACAGGGTTTCCCCATGTCGGCCAGGCTGGTCTTGAACTCCTGACCCCAGGTGATCTGCCCACCTTGGCCTCCTAAAGTGCTGGGATTACAGGCGTGAGCCACCGCTTCCGGCCAATAAGGCACTATCTTGAAAGCAGAGAGCAGCCCTCACCAGACACCAAATTTGCCGGCCCCTTAATCTTGGACTTCCCAGTCCCCAAAACATGAGAAATAAATTTCTGTTCTTTATAAATGAGCTGGTCTCAGGTATTTCATTATAGCAACATAAATGGGCTAAGACAGGGAGGTGCTGGAAGATGAGTTGTGCATATGGTGGGTGAGAGGATGGACCAGCATGGGGATTCCATGACTGTCTGTTCATGGACTGCTGGTCTTCTCAAGGAAAACAAAGGATCAGACAGGGACACAATTAAGGACAGGGCAATGTTTCCAAACTTACTGCCCAGCAGAGGAGACAGCTATGTAAATACTCACTACAGAATGTGACAGGGCTATTAACAACGGTTCAGACAAAGCACTGGGAGTATGGCACAGTATGAGAACTCTTGCTGGGAGAGAGGGACTAGCCAGGAAGAGATGGTGATAGGGCTCTGTCGGCCAGGACAATGAATTTGAACTTAAACCTGTAAGCACAAGTGAGGAGACCGCTGATGATCTAAGCAAGCAAAGGCCATGAGCAAACTTGTGTTTGGGAAAGACTGCAATGTTCTCTGTGCTATGAGGACAACAGCATAGCTAGTGGCTTGAAGGTCAAACCCAGCAATATTCCAACTCCAGCTCTTCCTCTGATCAGTGGTGTCACTCTGGGTACATTATTTAACCTTTCTGGATCGTGTTTCTCATAAGTAAAATGAGGATATCAATACTGTGCCTATATCAGTGGCTATTTCAGTGGAAATCAGTAGGACAATCTATTTAAAGACATGTCACATACATGTCTTTAATAAATGATCCCTATAGTTTTCTGTATTTTCTTCTAAGTCATAAATGTACAGACACAAATTGGAGTGACTGCCTCTCAAAGACTGTCCCCAAGACCAATCCTGTGTGCATAATTCTTTAAAAGCTGCTTCTCTCCCTGCAACCCTGCCTTGCACTGAAAACAGGAACTGTTATCTCCCTGTTGATTGCCTTCTCTCTAGCCATAGTGATAGGTCCAGGGCTTGGACATGTGACTCAAGTCCAACCAATCAGAGTTCTTTCTCCAGAGACATTTAACTGATATTGGAGAGATGATTCCCTTTTCCTCCCATTGGTGAAGCTGTGGAGATGTGAGTTTTGAAGCTGCAGATGACCTTGCAATTACAGAGGGAATTCACAAGGAGAGAATGAGGCTAAAGACAGAGATGAGAAGTGGAGGGACAGTCCTTGGGGTGTCTGAAGATCTATTTCCCGTTCCTGGGCTCCATGGACTTGCCCTGGTTCCTGGCTTTTTGTGGCCTGATTTCTCTTGTCCTTTAATTCTGGAAGCTTTGCAATACATCTTATTTTTGGCTTAAACCGGTTCAAGTTTGGTGTCTATGATTTGTTAGTCCCCTGACTAATGTGACCAGTGACTGATCTTAGCTTCAGTACATTCCATTAGAGCTCTGTAATTACCCATATTTCCCCCACTCACGTCTAACAAAGTGTTTGTTTCTTTATGATTTAGGGAACATTAATCTCTAAAGACTAAAGCAGATATAAAGATACAATCAAGGTTCATTGTACACGTAATGAACCACCTTTATTAAAAAGACTAAAATGGCATAAAATTAGCTCTGTCCCAGATAATCCATGATAAGTTGTCAGAACCTTCATCCTCTCTGTCTGACCAGCCCACTTGGGTGCAGTAAATCTGCAAAGGTTGATAAACATTGAATATTCTTCACTTATATTTATTGTCCATTCTAAAATGGATGTTTCCCATTGGACGTTTAATCACGGTTTGCTTTGTTTAGCATTTTCCCTGTTCAGAAGAGCACATCAGAAATTGATTCCCTGATAGCAAGAGGGAGGGGATGAAACACAAATTCAACTACAAGTATTTGGACTTCTCCCCTCTTTCGCCTTTGTGGTTTAGACACTTCATTCCCTAAAGTGAAAGGTAAGGGCTTTAAGACAGAAAACCAATTGGATTGCTGGAATCTAATCAACGAGCATGTCCCAGGGCAAAGGGCCAGACTGGAGTGGTCCAACATCCATCTCTCAGCACCTCCCAAACACTACAGCCCACCCAGGTCAGATTCAAGGAGGCTGGTTCTTTGTTCCCAACGAGCGTGAGGCTGACAGGTGAAAAAGTTTCACTGGGGCAGAGGAAATGAAATTGAATTCCAGTTGGAGGTTATTTGTCTTCCCCCATGACCTGCAGTGGTCTCAAGTGATAGCACTACAAGTAGCAAGGCTGAAACTCACATCTGTGAGTCAATTACAGGGTACCTGCCTTTAGAAACAGTTCTGATGTGTTAGGTTTAAAATGGTTCAAACATATTGAACAGAAAGGAAAAAGAAGAGGGAATCAAGCCCCTTAGGGACTTTGTTTGAATCTGTAGAAAGGCTGGATTGAAACCTGCAGAGTATTTATAAAGAAGCTATAGAATCTTTTATTCATTTGAAAGGAGTTGGAAGAGAGACCAGGAAATGAGGCAGGGGAGACCAGGCTGCAGCGAGAGAGGAATGAGGGGCGATGAGAGACAGCTTTGTAATGTCAGCCAAAAGGCACTGTTTCTGAAATTGAGAGGACATTAACCATTGCCATCACTGGTGTCATAGACAGAAGATATGGGTAGGAGTCCCACCTCTACCACTCACTAGTTCTAGAAAAGTTCACTTCCATTCTGTGAACCTGTTTCCTTACCTATAAAATGGGACTAAACTTGACACACAAGACTTTGCAAGGATCCAAATGGTACAGTAAATGTTAAGTCCTTTATAAGCTGTTGAGAGTCACATGGATGCTGGTTATGCTTATGATTAGTTTCATTTAAGCCAGTGTATAACACATATAAAATGGAAGACCTGACAAAGAGCCCAGTGGCCAAATTCAGATGACACCAGCCAAGATTAGAAAAGATAAGGCCCAGGTAAAAAGTCATTTCTATTAAAGAATTACTTATAAAAGATCTAAAGCAGGTAGTTTTGTACAAAGTTCTGAGACCCACAGATTCACAGGCTTGCCTTAGCTCAGTAGGGTAAGTGGCTTACATTAGCTGATCACCCATGAGTGATTATATGGTTTTAATGCACGTTCTCATAATGCTGGGAGACCTTGGTGGCTAGAGTCCATTGGACTTACCCAGATATCCATGCCTAAGGAACATTGTTTTGCCACTTGTGCGTTTGCTAACTAGTGCCACTGCCTCTTAGTGACCTGTTCGTGAATTGCAAGCATAATATGAATCAGAACCATGGCAGCCTCTCCAACAACGCATCTTAGTGTTGGCTGCATATTAGAATCACCTGGGGATCCAAAAAAGTACTGATGCCTGGAGCCTACCTGCAGATATTAGGATATGAGTGGTCTGAATGCATTCTGTGCATTGGGATTTTTAAAAGCTTCCCCAGTGATTCTAAAATACAGCCATGTTCAAGAATCTAGAGCAGAGGTCAACAAACTTTTTCTGTAAAGGGCCAGATAGTAAACACTTTGGGTTTTACAAGCCGTATGGTATCTGTCACAGCTACTCAACTCTGCCATTGTAGTGTGAAACCCGTCATAGATAATATATTAATAAATAGACTGTGTTTCAATAAAACTTTATTTACAAAACCAAGTGGTGGGTCAAGGGCCATGGTTTGCCAGCCCCTACTCTAGAGCTTCAGTACTGAAAGCACAGTCCCAGAAACAGCAGTATCAGCAACACCTGGAAGCTTATTAAAAATGGAAACCCTCAGGTTTCAATAAGATCCGCCCCCCGTCGTACCCCTCCTCCCTGTGAAAAACATGCACATTCAAGTTTTCAAGGCACTGCTGCAGAGGGCACACTTTGTGAATCCAACCAGCATTGCAGCCCCAAAGTGAAGGGTTCCCATCACTGTCAGCATCTCCCCTGCCTGTCACCTCTATCAGCCTGGCTATCTCCTGGCTGCCACATTTCTGTGGCATCTCCTCCTTGGTGACTCAGACAATCTGGGCAGCTGTCTACATTTGATTACAGTGATTCCAAAGGGTCAGTGAGCCACACACACACTCCAATCTCTATTTTTCATAATAATACAGGAGAAGGATGAGGCTACAGAGCCTTACCAGGTGACACACCCCTGCTCTCAGGAACTATCCATTTAAACCTGCCAAATGTCATGTAGTTTTCCAAATACCCCATGCTGCTTCAAGCCTTTGTGCCTTATACATAGTGCTTGAAATACTCACAAGGAAAGTCCTGTGAGTCATCTTGCCACCAGGGAAATTTCTCCAGCCTTAAAAAATTGACACTCATGAGACCTTTTCTCCCACCCTCATCCAAAGTTACTCCTTCCTCCACACTAGCCCCATAACCCATATACACATTTGCTCTTGCCCTTGTATATTTGTGGTATTATGGTAATGATGGGCTTATCAGTTTGTCTCCCCATCTAGTTGCTAAGCTCTTCCGTTCCAGGGCACATCAATCTCTCCTTTCTGCAGTCACATGCCTAGCACAGGGCTTAACACAATAAATGTTTAGATTGTCATTGGTTTTAATTTAATTGACCTAAAAGTGAGTTAATATTTCTTTTGTAACTGGCATGCTAACCTAATCACCGCGGAACACTTTTAATAATGAATACCTAATAACAGCCAACAAAAATGTGTTTTCTAGAACAAACTTAGGAAATGTTGCTGCTTAGACAATAGCACTGGCCCAAACAAGACCCAAGCTTGTCATTCCCCCCCAGAATTTGGATCCTGGCTCTGGCCCATACCCAGCAATAAGGAGGAGGCAGGAGAGGGGCTGACAGGTTAAATTTGGTTACTATCAGCTTGAGGCATCCTTCCTGCAAGATGGTTGCAGAATGGTGTCAGAATGGCACATTAGAATTTTCACCCAAACAGGAAAAAACTGGCTTCGGGTAGGGAATCTGCAACCAAGTTCATGGCACAGACAGGACCAGAATTACCCTGTATTTGCCCAGGATGCTGTCCAATAGAGCAAGCCAGACTCCTTTAAAAGGAGTTGCATAGGAGGTCGCCTCTGTCACCAAGCCCCCTTCCCCACCTGGCCCACCTACACCAGAGCTGGGTGGCGGAGCAGAAAGAGAACAGATCCTCAGAAGGGCCTCACACTTAGATCCAAAGCCCCAGAGTGGTCAGCAGCAAAACAGCTTTCCATTACCACCTTGCATTCAGATTTCTGATGGATCAGAGGTCGATCCAAAATGTTCATCTGTCTCATCCCTCTGTCTGTTTTGAGCTGACATTTCGACAAGGCTTCCACCCAAGAATCCTGCCATTTGGATGACGGCAGCCCAGCTGGGTAGAGTCTTGGCAGCAAATATGGCACCAGAATCTCTACTCTTGACTCCCTGCCCAATGCTCTCTCTGGTCACTGCTCAAAGAAGTCCCACCATCCTATGTGCCAATATCCCCACAGGACAGTCAATATTTGTGCACAAGCACGTGTAAACACTTGGGTGCACTGCTGCATGTATGTACAGAGGGAGTGGCAGCTAGTTACCCCATCACAACCTAACATGCAGCTGTTCTAGGAGAATGAGGAAGAAGCCAGCCAGTGCTCTGCCTGCTTTTGGCACCACCTCCCCTGTGCTTGGCCAGAAATGAGAAGCCCAAGCTAACCCACGAAGTGGCACTGAGAAGGCCCCCTCCCCTCTCTGGGCTTCAGTTATCATGTCTCTAAAAGGAACGTGTTGTACTTGATAACAGTCACAGTGGATACTGATTTGCATTCGCTGTGTGCTCAGAGCTTTATGTGCATTTCCTCATTTGATCTTGACAATGAGGCCATTCTCCAAATGGGAAAGTGAGTGGCTTAGGTTGGGGTTCCCCCAAAAGCAGATTCTAAGACAAAAATCAATGTGCATATAGTTGGCTTGGGAGATGATCCTAGGAAATATCAGCAGGGAAGTGGGAAAGTGACACAGGGAAGGAATTGCAAGTCATAGAGGGTGGCTGGTAAACTGGCTACACAGTGGCGACTGTATCAATCCAATGGGACAACTCTGGGAAGTGGGCATACCACCCGCCATCAAATAAGCCCAACTACAGGACAAAGGAGCCACAATGTTTGCATGAGATTCAACCACATGAAATTGCCACTCGTCTTTCACCTATAGAAGTGGACATTTCATGAAACTCCACAATATTAATTCCAAGAATGGTTGGTTGGGGGATGCTGGGAGGATGAAGAGGGAAGGTATTGATTCCAGGGACCTTCCATTCCACTTCACATGGCACAGTAGCTTTGCAAAGTCCTGGGATGGGGAACCCCTTGAACACGCAGATGCAGATTCCGGCAGTGGAGAGGACACACTGAACGGCCAGAGGGTCCTGAGTGGAGTCCTCACAGCATCTGCCACACTAACCAGGAAGAAGTGAGATTCAAACAGGATTCAAACCCAGGGCATCTCTCTGTCACTCATAGATTTAACACACACACTGCCTCCCCTTGATTTCTAAGACTTTATCCTTAGAATTTCCCTGAGTACATAGTCCTTTGCTTCTAAGATTCTAGAAGTCTTCAGCTCCCAAAATCTAACACTCGAAGAAACAAAGTCTTAAACAGTGGGGCAAGACAATTAGCCAAGGCTAGCTATTCCTTTACCTGTTTCACAGACATCTGCCGTGTATATACGGTGTTCCAGATCCTGCACTGGGCTCAAAGGACACACAATGGGAACTCTGCCCAGAGAAGAAGGATTAATACCAATCGAACAGTCGACCCTTGAACAACATGGGTTTGAACTGCACAGGTCTACTGACAAGGAAGATTTTCTTCAGTAAAAGTTACACAGAGTGTGCCCGTTTCTCCTGCCTCCCCTTCTATCTCCTCCACCTCCTTCACCTCTGCCACCCCTGAGAGAGCAAAACCAACCCCTTCTCTTCCTCCTCTTCCTCAGCCTACTCAACATGAAGACGACAACGATGAAAACCTTTAGGATGATCTACTTCCTCTTAATGAGAGTAAATATATTTTCTCTTCCTTATGATTTTCTTAAGAACATTTTCTTTTCTCTGGCTTACTTTATTGTAAGAAAACAGCATATAATATACATGACATACAAAATACAGGTTAATAAACTGTTTGTGCTACGGATAAGCCTTCTGGTCCACAGTAGGCTATTAGTAGGTAAGTTTTGGGAGAGGCAAAAGTTACATATAGATTTCTGACTGCACAGGAGGTCAGCATCTCTAACCTCCCAACTCCATTGTTGTTCAAAGGTCCACTACATAATGAAATGGTGGGAGAGCAGTGTTAGGGTGCGTGTTTGGGTCCAGAGGAGGGCCCCGTGGCCCTTGGAAGGGGGAAAGCAAGGACCTCCTGCGGGAGGACGTACAGCCTGAGCTGGAAGCAGAGCAAGGCAGGGCTACCATCCGCATCTCTTCCCCAACAGTCCTCAAGGGTACGACTAATGTGCTTTGTGGAACAGGTGATTTACAGAGTCGCTCAAGACCCCAATTCTTTAGATGTTGTACATGAACTTCTGTTTCAAACTTTTAGGAATGAGTTATGACACACCACCCTGAAAATTCAATTACCTCAGCAAGACATTCAGAATAAATCAAAGATATTTAGAGCTGGAAGAGGCATTTGAGATCATCCACAGAGTGGAAGCGACTTGCCCAAGGTCACACTGCAGACAGTAGGGTCGCGGGGGTTAGTTGAGCAACCCATAACTTTTGCCTCTAATGGCATGTGCTGGGAAGGGCAATTGCCTTCACAGTTAGCCCCTTCATCTCTATCATCAGATTAGAGTAGAGAAAAGGCCTAGAAAGAGAATCAGAGAATCGGACATAGACTCTGAGCTCCCCCAACATGGTTCTTGATATCTGATCAGTAACAGGGGGATAATTGCGACTGTCCCGCTAAGAATTAAATGAGGTAATGTCTGAAGACATTAGGTTAGTAAATGGTATATAGTCCTGTAAATGCAAAGAGGTTATTAATAATCTTTATTATTCATTATTAGGAGTTATTATTGTTCGTTGTGCCTGGAATAATGATCACTAAGCTGTTTCTCATTTTTTAACATATTTTGTTTGCTTACTAAAATATATTTTAAAATTCAAACACTACAGAGAATATAAAATGAAAAATCAGTCTTTCTCCCAGCCTCCCAAACCCCCACTTCTTTCCCCAAAGGCAGCCTCTGTTAATATAACAGTTTCTTATAGATCCTTCCAGAAAACGCTTTCTGCATAAAATAGCATGTGCATGTGTATGTGTGTCTTTTCCATTGTTCTACACTTTGCATTTTTATTTTCCTCATGTAACAGTATACCTCAGACAGGGTTACACAGCAGTGCTGTAGATTCACCTCATTCTTCTTTAATGAGGAAAGAGTGTTCTATTAATGGATAAAACCAGAAAGTTTTTAACCACACTCCTGTTGATGGTCATTTGTGGTCTTGTTGGGATTTTTTCCATTCCAACAGAGCTGCCATGTGCGCCTCATACATTCATTTCAAAGCGTGGAGAATCACCCTAGCATATGTTCTTAGACTGGAAGTTACTGGATCAAACACCACGTGCATTTCAAGTCTTGAAAGATGTAGTTAAGCTGCCGTCCAGAGAGACATTACACTAGCAGTCCCCCCAACACACACACACACTTCTCCCAATAAATGTGTATGTGAGTGTCTCTTTTTCCCAAACTCTTGTCAATCCTGCACAATAGAAAAATTTTTAATATTTGTCAATCTGAGAAGTGAAAAATGGAATTTTATTACTATTTTGATTTGTATCTCTTTTATTATGACTACCAGTGAACTTCTTTTCATATGTTCATTGGCAACGTGCAGTGTTGTTTCATTTTGTTTACAGGAAGGTGTGTGTGTCTGTGTGTGTGTCTGTGAGAGAGAGAGAGAGAGAAGGAGAGAGAGGGAGATGAAGTAGAAGCTCCCTTATTAAATGCTTGTTTATAGCCTTTGCCCATTTTTTCTACTTTTTCTCCCACATCACTTTGTATAACCGTCTTATACATTCAGGAAAGTAGCCTTTGGTTAAATGGTACACACTTTTGTCCCCCCTGGTTTATTGTTAGTTTATTTCTTTATCGTAATTTTTGCCATGGATGTTTTTATATATAAAATAACCTTCTAACAGATCCTTTCATTTTCACTCTTACCACAACTGTAATCTTTTAAAAACGAAAGCCACATCATGTTGCTCCCTTGCATAAAACCTTCCTGCTGTTTTCCATCATTCTTAGAATAAATTCTGCAACTTTACCATGACCTTGAAGGCCCTTCCTGGTCCAGAAGCTGCCTGTCTCTCCAGCTCATGCCTCCCCTTCACTCACTGGGCACCACGCATGCCTGACCTCCTGCTCATGTCAGTTCTTGGTACCTTGTTTAACTTCCATCTAGAATGTTTTTTCCTCCTGTCGACAGACAGCAGACAGAAGATGGCACTTCCATTCTTCAAGCCATGGTTTCAGAGTCACCTTCTCAGAGAGGCTTCTGGGATCCCCCATTTAAAGGAGGCCTGCCTTGGTTATCCTCTGTCTCAGTTCCTCGTCTGTCTTCTTACACTTACCACAGTGTACAGGTATTTATGGTTTGCTTCCCTCTGTCATTTCCCCTCCAGAATATAAGCTCCCTGAGGACAGGACCCTGTCTGTCTTGTTCACCATTGCAGCCCAGCATCTCTAGCAGTGCCTGAAACATGTAGCCCCTCCCCAGTTCTTATTTAATGCATGAATTCATGTCTAGTTAGAATTCCCATCCCCTTCCTTCACAGCTTTACATTTTTCTGGGACGTTTAGAGAGGTATTGATCTCTCATTTCATTTTCAGGTTCAAGGTCATTCATTGAGATTCCTTGTCATTCAGTGCCTGCTCTGTTCCAGGTGCCGTTTGTAGGCACTGGGATTACTGTGTGAACAAGACAGTGGCCCTCCAAAAACTCTAACCCCAGCGTGGACATCACGAGCCCATCACAAAAGGTAAATGGAGAAAAGAAATAAATGATTTTCAAAGATGACAAGAACTATGCAGAATATAAAGCAGGATTATGTGAATGTGAAAATAAATTTAAATAAAATAAACTTGAAGTAAAGCAGGATTATGAAAGTCATTATGTGAAAAGAAAGCAGGATGGGGGTGTCGGAGGCGGGGGATGTCTCTCAGGAGAGGACACACGAGCAAGATGAGAAAGAGGCAGCGTGGTACGAGTGTGCCAGGCAGGAGAATACCAGGTGCCGAGTTGCTGAACAGGAAGGAACTTGGTGAGTCCCGGGCACAGAGACATTGGGGCAGCCTCAGAGGAGTTCCTCAGTCATGAGAGGTGGGATCACCCCAGAGGTGGGCACGGGCTTCCGGGGACATGTGGGGCACCATTCTAACTGCAAGGAGCAGCCACTGCGGAACTCTAAACCAGGGAAGGCACCACCCTTTGATCCATCTAGAAGTCAGTTTAGTGAAAGAAAGAAAGAGAGACCTAGCCTCATAATTTGTCTGTACTCAAAACTGCTGGTCAGTTGTCTCATTTATTAAATAATTCATCCTGGCCGGGTGCAGTGGCTCATGCCTATAATCCCAGCACTTTGGGAGGCTGAGGCAGGCAGATCACTTGAGGTCAGGAGTTCAAGACCAGCCTGGCCAACATGGTGAAACCCTGTCTCTACTAAAAATACAAAAATCAGTCGGGTGCGGAGGTGGGCACCTGTCATCCCCGCTACTCAGGAGGCTGAGGCAGGAGAATCGCTTGAACCCTGCACCCAGGAGGTGGAGATTGCAGTGAGCTGAAATCGCACCACTGCACTCTAGCCTGGGTGACAGAGGACACTCTGTCTCAAACAAAATAAATAAAATGAAATAAATCTATTTTTCACTCCCCAATATTTGATTTGACATGTTTCTGTTAACATGCTCTGGTGGTCCTTAAACAACTTGGCAGTTGGGAATACCAACCTCCCTTTCAATGCTGTCAAAAATCCACGTGCCACTTTTGACTCCCCCAAAATTTAGCTACTATCACTGTTGACTGGAAGCCTTACCGATAACATAGTCAATTGACATGTATTTTGTATGTCATATGCATTATATACAGTATTGTACGATAAAGTAAGCTAGAGAAAAGAAAATGTTAAGAAAATCGTAAGGAAAAGAAAATATATTTACTATTCATTAAGTGGAAGTGAATCATCATAAAGATCTTCATCCTCATTGTATTCAGTTGAGGAGGTTGAGGAGGAGGAAGGGGAGAGGTTGGTCTTGTTCTCTCTGGGGTGACAGAGGTGGAAGAAAACTCACAAGTAAGTTGATTCCTGCAGTTCAAATCCCTGTTGTTCAAGGGTCAACTAACTGTCCTAAATTTCCCTTGGCTATTTAGTATATTTAGGGTCTCCATTCTGTTCATTTGTTTCCTGAAACCAAACATTTTGATTATTTTATCTTCGTGGTATATTTTAACATCTCCAACCACCACTCTTCCTTTATTATTATTTTTTACAGAATTGGCCTAATGTTACACACTTGTTTTTTCCCAGGTTACTTCCTAATCCTTTTGTCAAATTTCAAAAAGTGAAATCCTCTTCATGTTTTAACTAAAATGTGTTAATAAATAAAGAGATATTGTATTTTTAGCAATATTATAATATTCTACTAATAATATACACCAATTTTTACTTGTTCCTATAGTGGATTTTTGCTTTTTATACACCAACTTAACAGCTATTGGTTTATTAAAATAACTCATATAACTTGCATGTAAAAACTTGTGGAAATTTGGAAAACAGAAACATAAAAGAAAAAAGAAAATGCAGAAGCAACTAAGAATCCTATATAATTGTATCAGGCAGAGAGAACAACTGTAACCAGTTCAAGGAGTCTCTTTTATTCTTGTACATACAGGGCACATGCAGGCACTTGTGTGGGTCATTATATAGCATATTTCATTTCACATTGTTTAAAAATGAAATTTCTTTTTTTTGAGACAGAGTTTCACTCTTGTCACCCAGGCTGGAGTGCAGTCGCACAATCTTGGCTCACTGCAACCTCCGCCTCCCGGGTTCAAGTGATTCTCCTGCCTCAGCCTCCCAAGTAGCTGAGATTACAGGCACCCGCCACCACATCCAGCCAATTTTTGTATTTTTAGTAGAGATGGGGTTTCACCATGTTGGCCAGGCTGGTCTCAAACTCCTGACCTCAGTTGACCCACCCACCTCGGTCTCCCAAAGTGTTGGGATTACAGGTGTGAGCCACCACACCCGGCCAAAATTTCATATTTGATCCTGTGATAGTAAGTATTTTCTAAAGCAAAATTACAATAGTTATCCAACATTACATCACACAAATTTTGATAATTTATCTAACCACTCTTTAATTGTCATACATGTCAAGGACTTTGGGTAATGTTTGGTTCTTGTGTTATTACAGTGAACACCTTTGTAAATAGGTAGTTTTCTCCTAAAAGAAAAATGTAAAGATATCTTGTAAAGACAGCTCCTTTGACTTCACCTGTAGGTTGACAGATTTTACTAGGTTTTCTCCTGGTGTGCAAGGCCCTTTCGTATGGCAAAGGTTTTAACCCTTTTTCTGCCAAATGTGTGTGACGTTTCCCTAGTTCACTGTTTGCCTTTTAATTGTATAGAGTATATTGAATGGGGAAGGGTTAAATTTTTCAATATTTTGGGGATTTTTTTAAAAAGTGAGGATCTATCTAAATTGATTTTCCTTCCAAATAATCAATTTTCACAGTATAATTTGTTGAACTATATGCCCTTATTGTTTTCATTGTGAAGGTTTTTTAATCTATACCAACTTCTAGTTCACATAGAACTATCTTCCATCCTATTCTATTCTATTCTATTCTATTCTATTCTATTCTATTCACCTGTCGGTTGAGTCTTACTCCTGTGCTAAACCATTGTAATTACTAGTCTCATATTGTATTTCAATTTCCTGAAGGTAAGAGTTCCCTTTTTAAATATGTCCTAATTCACATGGCGGCCGGTTAGCTCAGTTGTTTAGAGGGTGGTGCTAATCAAAATGTTCTAATTCTGAATCCAGAATAGAAAGAGGCCTCAAGTAAACAGCAAGAAGCTCATACATGTTGGCTGGTTTGTTCATATGAGAATTAATACCACACCAATTGCACTACCTATGCTGAAATGGAAGAGCTGGGAAGCAGATCTTATGCCTTGACTGCCTGCTTCCTTGAAACAAAGGCACTCACTGGAAAACACAGTTCCAAAATCCACTGCTCCAGGGCTTGACTGGTGCCTCTGCCTGTACTGCCCACTGCACTGAGCTCATGAACCACTCTGGCCAGAATGGTCCTTTCATTAGGCCCCAGACAGCAGCCAGAGGATGTCCTGGGATGGTGACTAGGAGAGGGAAGATATAAAATGTGCTCTGAGGGCCTCAAAGGCAGGACCACTGTCTATTGGGATGGATGTTCAGTTCTTAGGTTAGACAGTACACTAACCCTGTGGCCCAAGAAGCCCGGAGACAGGGAGAACCTCAGACCTGTCTTCTTCGCTTTTGGCTAATACGTTCATTCAGACTGAAGTGGCAGAACACACTTTGGCATTTAACAGCAATCTCCGTTCTGCTACCTGTAGAAACTGCCCCTAGATAGCTGGATCATGGGCTACCAGTGTTGGTTTCTGGCAGTGCTCATGTCCTGTTCTGCTCCTTTCTGTTACTTTAAAAGTATATCTGGGCCAGGAGCAGTGGCTCACACCTGTAATCCCAGCACTTTGGGAGGTCAAAGTAGGCAGATCACGAGGGCAGGAGTTCAAGACCAGCCAGGCCAATATGGTAAGACCCCGTCTTTACTAAAATACAAAAATTAGCCGGGTGTGATGGTACTTGCCTGTAGTCCCAGGTACTCGGGAGTCTGAGACAAGAGAATTGCTTGAACTCAGGAGGCGGAGGTTGCAGTGAGCCAAGATCATGCCACTGTACTCCAGCTTGGGCAACAGAGCAAGACTCTGTCTCAAAAAAAAAAAAAAAAAAAGTATACCTGAAAGGCCTGGGACGATACTAAGAATTGTTTGCCAGGTGCCACCTGGAATTAGAAGTCACCAATTACTTGTTTTAGTAAATAAATAAAGCAAATATAAAATGCTAATGTCTTTCAGTATTAAGTTTTATAAGAAGTGGCTGCAATTTTTTTCTGTGGGTGCTGTTGACAGCTCCTGATTGGTCTTAGGAAGCTGGGGAGGACAGAAAGAGGGAATAATGGCTACTAAGCAGCTTGGGAGAGGGAGAGTTCCCTTAGCCCATGAGCTCAAACTGTGTCACCTCTCTGGGTTCCCAAAGGTCTTTCCTGTATTACCACTGAGGCCCTGCTGAGAATAAGAAGCTGATAGCTTTGTTCCCATTTGCCATGGTTCCCTGGATGCCCTCTTTGTCCCTAAGGGACTTCACAGAGATGGCAGAGACAGCTCAAGGCTATCTGGGGTCCTCTGGCCATAACCAGGGCACAATCTTAGGCCACGCATCATGGGCAGAATCTCCCCCTACCCCCAACATTCTGGTCCCCTAGTTACTCACCCCAGTGCTAATCTAGGTACTGCGGTGAAGGGATTTTTGTAGATGTAAAGTCTCAAATCAACTGACCTTAGAAAGCAGAGGTTATCTGGGTAGGCCTGACCCAATCAGGTGAGCCATTTAAAAGCAGAATTTTCTCCAGCTGGTGACAGAAGAGGAATCAGAAAGATTTGAGGCACAAGGGGATGTGCTATGCCTTTGTTGGTTTGAAGATGCGAGGGACCCTAGGAGAAGGAATGTGAGTGGCCTTAAGTTGCTCACAGAGACCCCTGATTGACAGCCAGCAAGGAAACAGACTCCAGTCCTTCACCCATAAGGAACCAAATTCTGCCAATACTTTGAGTGAGCTTGGAAACAGATGTCTCCCCAGAGCTCCCAGAAGAGGACTCACTCCAGCCAGGACCTTAGTATCAGTCTTATGATCGCCTGAGCAGAGAATTCAGCCATACCATGCTGGACTTCTGACCTACAAAACTGTATACTAATAAATGGGTGTTGCTCTAAGTCATTAAATTTGTGGTGATTAGTTACGCAGCAAGAGAAAACTAATACAGCATCCAGTGGCAACAAAACGTGCCTGCCAGACCTGATTTCTCACTGTGCTAAGCAGAGCGGCCTGGATTAGAGCCCTGCTCTGTCTGCATCTTTGCAGGAAATTCCCTGTCAAAGATCAAAAGTTAGCCCAGTGTA
The DNA here is from genome assembly GCF_002776525.5 of Piliocolobus tephrosceles. Classification (NCBI taxonomy): domain Eukaryota; kingdom Metazoa; phylum Chordata; class Mammalia; order Primates; family Cercopithecidae; genus Piliocolobus; species Piliocolobus tephrosceles. The sequence continues at coordinate 50,944,382 of NC_045450.1, forward strand.
GTTCATGACAGGAAGACCAATTGCTCCCCGCCTGGCTCCTTGCCACCTGCACTGATGGGGAAAGGGGAACTCTGTCCATATCACAGTGTCCCTGGCGGCTGGGAGGGCAGTGCAGCCAGCACAACCCATTAACACATCAAGAGGGTGCCACCGGACTGCATTGCTAAACCACGGTTTCGATTTTTCCAGGCATCTGGAGGAGGAAGGAGGCAGAGGCTGTGTTCTGAATCTAAAGCCATCTATGTCCATGCCTTCAAAAGGCAAAAACGTCTAAGCCCTCACAAGTGGAAGAAAAGGGAAGATGGGAGGGGACACAAGGCAGTTGCCAGGAGGAAGGGTGGGGCCCCGGGAGCTGGGGCGGGCGGTACCGCGGATGCACCACCAGCATGTTGAAAGGCTCTCCCCGCAGACCTGACAATCGCCAGCGCTGCACACCCGACAATTTGAGATTTAGACATATTCAAGTTTTCTAAGCCTCAAATTAGCCCTTGTAAGAGCTTATCTTCTTTCCCCCCAATTGACTTTAATCAAGTGCCTCAGAAGCTGGGAAATATTTTAAGTTAATCAGGCCCTTAATGCGGTGCCTGGGGAACGCCGCCCAGCCGCCTGCTCCTGCCCAGCCGCCTGCTCCTGCCCCTCCCTTCACTATACTTTTCCATCTCTTCCTCTCTTCCCTTTTCCCCCCACTGCATTTGTGCAATGCTTGGTAAATGTGTCTCACCCGTGAAAGGGAGACCAAAAGAGAGAATGCGACAGTGAACACGACACGTAAGAGCAAAATCATAAAATGGTTTTCCTGACATTCATAGGCAAATACTGGTTCCAGTACTGAGCAGCCTTTGTGAAATTTTTTCTCTACAAAACGTTTTCATAAGTGCTCAAAGTGCACGGAACACACGGCAGATTCCTGCCCAATAAGAACTCACAGCACAGTGACCTCATTTCTGACTCCCAACTACAAGCCGAGGTCTGACGAGATGGCAAATACTTGAGTACTGATAATCATAATCACGACGATTTATCGACCACTTACTATGAGCTCGCTGCTCTGTTCTACATATGCAAACTCATTTGCTTTCCACAAAGTAAAAGTCCTTTAAGAGCAATACAATTACTATTTCTGCCTTACAGGTGATGAAACTGCAGCCTAAAGAGGCTAGTAATTCATTCCAAGAGCTTTCTAACTCCCGTCCTACTGCGAACTTGCGAGCACCCAGAAATTCCAAGCCGGATGTATTCCATACCTCCAGTCTAGCTAGGGAGATCTGATAACCCCACAAAACAAGGGGTGAGGCTGCAGGACTCCAGAAAGGGCAGGCTGAGGTCAAACACACATCTGTATCTTACATCAGGCTGTCCACACCTTGAGATGAGAATTTGTGTGCAAGAGATTGATTTAAGGAAGAAGGAAAAGAAATGGCAGAGTGAGAGAAGAAGGAAAAACAGGGAAAGGGAAGAAACCAAGCAAGTGTGGGATTTTAGGCAAGGTCCCAACCTCATCCTGATCCCCTGGGGGATCCTGGAGCACAGATGACACCTCAGTGTTTGTCCTACCTCCAGCAAGAGAGTAGCCTTCTGTTCTCCAGCACCAGTTACTCATTGGCTGCAGGCTGCCCAGGAGGCAACAGGATTCCAGGCCCTTTCAGCTCTCTCTGCTCTTAGGTGAAGTGGATCCACAGGTTCAAGCAGTCAAAGGTGAAGCAGATGTTACTGCGTGCACAGATGGGCCAGAGGGATCTGAGGGGATCTGAGCAGAGCCTTGTTGGTGTCCCCTGAAATCTATTTAAATCCTGAGGTGTTTATCTAGCTGTGTGGCCTTGGGTGAGTTGCTTAACTTCTCTGAGTCTCAGGATCTGCACCTGTGAAATAGGAATTATGATTCCTATTCCTCCCTTTCAGAGTTAGCATGAGAAGTCAATGAGATAAAATGAGGACGTGTGATTTAAAAGAGGCATCAGTACTCCATGATGCAGCATCGCCCAAATGGCCATAAAATTCCCCAAAAAGACAGAGGAAAAGACCAAAAAAATGGTTATGAGTAACTCACAAAGAGCTGCAAATGTGCTCCTCAGGACTCAGCCCCCATCCTTCCCCATCAACCAGGAGGCCGTTTTGAATCATCCCTTTGAGCTGTGACCACACAAGCAGAATTAGGTCTTCCCCTTAAAACCCAACCACTTTGGGCCTGAGAAAAAGATCCCTGATAACAACTGGGAGCCACCCCATGCAGTCAGCTCCCCACACTGCACATCAGGTGCCTGAGCCTGCATCTCTATTTTGCTACTACCCAGAGGATGGAGCTTGTAAAATTTCAAAGAAAGGCCCCATCTGAAAGGGGGAGAGAAGAGAACTAGGTCCAGGGTTGGTGTCTGCCAGAGTTCTCTCTAATCTAGCCCCATTGTTTTAGTTCTTTAATTAAGTGTCTCTGCTCACATTCCCAGCTCACCTTCCCGAGAAACCCAGCTATATTGAGCAGATATGTAAAAGGCGACAATTTAAATTGTCTTATCAAATTTTCGCAGCTTATTAAGTTGTTCAATTGCATGGGAAATGATTAGTGCCTGTAAATAGAGAAAGAAAGCATCAGCCCAAGAGGCTGCAGACCGGGGCTGGAGGACCTAAAGGTAATCTCCTAGAAGGGGTGGGGGTTGTGGGCTGGCCTCACTGAATTCTCGGCAGTGTCCCAACAGGCTTTTCATTGGACATCCAGGTAGCAAGGAGTGGCAGAGATTAACTGACTTCTCTGAGGTCCCAGAGAGATCCCTGGACCTGGAGACAGGAGGCAGAATTTTCAAGTCTAAACGCCATCATTTACCAGGTGTGGGAACTCAGGAAAGCCACTGACACCCCCTCAGTCTGTTTGCTTATTCCACTTGGCCAGGACTGGGGCAGAGACCTGATTCCTGGTGATGCCTGCTGCTCACTCAGTGCCTTACTGAGGGTGGCCTGGCCCTCAGGAAGAGGCCTCTTGTGTAGCTGCATCTAAACAGCTTCCACCCGTGTGCTTTACAGATCAAACCCTAAGCAAGTCCCCTTCCTTCCTGTCCAGGAGGGCCTCTCGTTGACAAATTCTAGATTCTAAGCCTAAGGTCAGTGCCTGACCATCAGGAAGGCTGAAGTCCTCCTGCCCCAGCAGCATTCCTGTGGTCGCTGGTGGAATTATTTTTTCCATTTTGGATATGAAAAGAGAAAGCTTTATGTGCCTCATTTTCCAGGAATGTCTCATTTAGATTAGCTGTTGGTATGTTGTCGGTCCAGCCACCTCCACCCCAGCCCCCAAAAAACTGCAAATTACATAGTTGTGTGACTAAAACAGCCAAAATTTGACCCTTGGCATGGATGCTGAGCACCATCACTCACTTTGCTTAAGGATAGGATATCTTTTAAAATCTCTTATTGGCTTCAGCTCAGTTCCCTGAAAATGTGGAGAAGCTACAGAATCCCCTAGAGCTCTAGGAGTGAGACTAAGCGTAGGAAACTGGGGAAAGGACTTTGAAGGGATCCCTTTTTTTCTCTTGGGTCAAGATATCCATGTTGGATAAAAACTGAAGGAAAAAAAAAGAGAGAGAATTTAGAAGTAGCCTGGGCCCAGCCAGGCAGAGAGGCTGTGGTCAGGGCTGGACTACCGAACACGTGGTCTGGTGGCTTAAGACAGGAGCAAAGCAGAAACTCCCAGAACAAATTTGCCATGCACAGTGCAAATGAGTAGAGAGTTGGGGTCGGCCTCTGTCCAACCTACATCCACATTCCTTAAAGCTGCACCTATCCGATGACTCATCAACTGTTGAAGGGGTCACAGTACATCAGCCCCAAAAAGAACTATCACAACATACAGTTTTGCACACATTTCTTCATAACTTTAGGGCACTGTCACATTCACCTGCCTGGTGATCCTCTTAATGCCCCTGAAAGGGGCAGGGCAGCTCTCACCACCCCATTTGTTCTCAATGGAAACTTCCAAGCTTAGAAATTCAACCATTGCATAATCCATTGCGGAGAGTTGAAGTCAGGCTTACTTGACTTGTTCAAGGTTGCAGAACGACCTCTAAGTAGCCTGGGAGTAGAATTCCAGGTTTGTAACTGAATACACTCTTTCGTACCATCTCAAAACACTTTGGGGAAAGACTCATAATAAAGTCACAGGCCACCAAAAATCCATTATGCCCCAGTTGGAAACTCAAGACCCAGGGCACATGCAACCTGGAGAAAAGTGAAGAGAGGATGTTTTCCTTTCTTCTCAAGGTCATCTGCTGAGTTCTTCCTGTATGTAAAGACTCTTTTTCTCAGTTTTTCACAACATGAAACACTGTTGCTTATATTCTGGCATCACTCTAAATGCTTTGCTCACATCTCCTTCCCTCCTTCTCCACTCATTTCCCTTTTATGAACATGCCATCCTTATCCAGAATGACAGGCGCTGTGGGGAGAAAAGCACAAGAAAACCTAACTTTCTTATAGACATACAAAAATTTGCAATGTGAGAATTCTCTCTTTTTTGATGGATTAGTCATGCATATTCTACACAATGAGTCAGCTAAGTTAGAAATATTCATGGATTCAATGCAACCTGAGACATCTTTGATTGTTGATGCCAGGACCCACCCTGATGTGGATGGGTCACCAAAGAAGCATCGTCTTATTCACTAAATGGGACACAGAGATGAATATTGGACCTGGGGAGGTTTGCTTAGCTGTGGAACAGCAGGGCACAGAGAGAAGAGAACCCATCAGATACAGACAGAGTGCAAATGTCAAGCTCAGTGCTAACAGGGACCCTCGAATTTTATGAAGCAGACCTCTTCGTCCTCGGTCATTCCAAGATAATAAGCCAGGAGCCTCCAGGAGGTCATGAATGAAACAGAAAGAAAACTGAGCAGAGAAAGGATGAAAGTAAGAGGTGAAGTTGAAGGAGGAGAAATGGAGTTGGAGGCGGGATAGAGAAGAGCCACAGCAGGGAAAAGCCCTTCCCCAAATCAACAAAGAGATGCAGTGCCTCTTTGTCAACTAAAGAAAAAGTCACACCAGGCTTGAGGTCAGGTGTGAGGCTGCTCAGTAGCATATGTCCTGGGGACTGAGAATTTTCCAGACTTGAATCTCAGTTCCCCACACTTACTACCCATGGGACCCTAAATAAGTTACCCACCCCAGCTGAGCTCTAGCTACTGCATGCAGATCGCAGGAGGCACCCACTCCACCTCCCAGGGTTTCTATGGGTGTCACTGGGCTCACTTAGAGGAGCACCCATCTCAGGTCCTGGGACATTGGCATCCTGATCCTCCGCACAACCATGTACAGCGGAGCTGCTGGGGAAGAACCTGATTAGGCTGGTGCAGAGCCCATGTTCCTCCTACTTTACTGTCAGTTGTGGATAGGCTTTAGAGCAGCACATGAAATCTAACAGGGAGCCCCAACCCAGAAACCTGTGTGAGTGGAGCTGGCCTGGCTGAAGTCGGAAGACAGAGCTCAGACTCATGCTGATGACCTCCTCATTTTACACCCCCAACCTTGGCCTTGGCAGTCACTCCAAGAGTCCAGAGCTCCACACACTCAGTTTTGAAATCGTGAATTTATGATAGAACTTTTCACAAAGCCATGCCTCAACCAAAAATGACAGAATGACTGAAATTAAGCTTAATGTTTGTGCACTTACTATTCAGGGATACCCTTATTAGGTAGATTATTCTATCGGGTCCATCTTACAGAGGGTTAAGACTGAGGCTCAGCTGGTCCAAGGACATTCAACCTCAGGTGCTCACATGGTGACTGTATTGTAGGAAGCCTCATTGCTCTCTCTGATGCCAAAATTTCTTATTAGCCCTTCTAAGCCTCCTAAAGGAAAAATGGGGCTGAGATGATGGTGGGTTGCCCTCCCAGCTCCCGCAAGCCCTCACCTTTAACCGACACCCCCATCTGGCTACCTTCATCGTCAGCAACTGGAGTCCACAGGTGTGCCTGGCACGTTCTTTACTCAGAATGTCCCTGCAGGCCCTCAGCCTCAACAAGGCAGGAACACACAGGCTAGAGCTGTTTGTCTCCTTCTCATTCATCACCATCTCTCTGGGCTCCCATTCCTTTACTGCTGAATCCCCTACTTGTCCCCAACTACAGCAGGCAGAGCCAAGATGAAGAGGAATGCTCTCACCAGGCCAGCTGTTCCCAAACTGCTGCTCCTTCAAGAAAAATCTCCCCAACTGGTCTGCATCATAAATATGTCTTTCCCAATCCAGGGTTTGGTCCAGACCTCAAGGATCCTGAGAAGTACCATGGAATTCAGTTCTTGGTGGGTTACAGCAGTAATGGCTGTTGGGGAAGAGGCGGATGCATTTGGCATATGGTTAAGCAGATCTACTATGTGCAGTGCCTCGTGCTAGGTTCTGAGGATACAGCAATTATAGGATGCATTCCCTTAGAACAACAGGACTGGGTGAATCTTTAGAGAACTCTTACTTCCACCAGCCACTTCAGTCTGAGGCAAACTGAGACGCAAGCTGTGCATGTGACTCAAGACAACAGGGTCCTTCCCTGAGACGTTTCCAGCTGGAGCTGGAGGACCAGGGGTGTGTGGTTGGGGCTTTCTGCCAGGGCTGGGACAAGATGAAGTGAGTGAGATGCCCAGTGCATGGTGTGTCAGGAGGCATCACTTCCAGGGCCCTTCCAGACAAGTGCTTCTAGAGGACGAGAGAAGGGGGCCCAGGAGCGATGAGGGGTATATGGACAGCAACCCTTTCTTCCCATCTGTGGCTACCCCAGTGCTTTCCAACAAATCCCTCTATCTCCTAACTCAGATGGAGGTGTGTTTCTGTCACTTGCTGCCGGAGAGTTCTGACCAACAGTGAGGCTTTTCCACGTACATCCCTCTGACATCTGCATGGCTCAAGTCAGTGACCCGGTCCCTGCCCTCTGGTCACTGGCACTAGGCTCTCTGCCATCTGGTGAGGCTGCTGATTCACCTCAGGTACACATCCCCACCAGGATCTCCAGACTGCTGGGTACAGCTCCCAAAAGCCTGGGACCCAGTCCCCGCCATTAAAGAGCTTGATGACCCCTGGTGAGTTCAGCAGGAGAAAGGGAGCACACAGGAAATATGCCTAAGTCTTGACTAGGGAGACAGGATGGACTGTGCTGGGACGGCTGGAATAAGTCACATGTCATCTGAGAAGAGGGATGGTGAAATTCACTTTGAGTGAGCAAGGAAAGGGTTAAGAGGTAAGAGTCACTGAGAATGAGGAGACATTCTAGGGTCATTCTAGGGACATTAAAAATTCTAGGGTCCATTCTGTCATGACAAATGAAATGAAGTGCTGATTGGAAACCTCTGACTATCTGCCACATCCTACGTTCTAAAAATGTATGTTCTCTTCTCCTGCCCACCCAGGTCCACAGCACTGCCTGGTCCCTGTCACGTGACCTCCCTGCCTAAGCTACAGATGCTACCAGTATGCTCACTGCCCCCAGACTCATCTCCAGACCTGGTCTTGCTAGAGCCCCAGTGTGCCGCCCCTGAGCCTGCTGCTGAGCCTACGCTCCGGACCAGCCCTGCCCTGTGTTATGTCGGGACTAGAGGGAAAGGAAGGGATGTGGGAGCAGGTTTCCTGCTGTCAGGGCTTCCCCTCTTCCATCTGACCAGGCTACTTTTAGACGGAGATGGGAGGCCTATGAGGGCAGCCACGGGGTACAGTGGAAGACGGGAAACATTGGGGTGCAGTGGGGAGAAGCAACCTTGGGGCACAGTGGGAAGAAGGAATCTTGGGGGAAGCAACCTTGGGGCACAGTGGGAAGAAGGAACCTTGGTGGACCAAAAGGATTTTGGAAGCATCAGGACCTGGGCAAACTATTTGCCAGCATGGCTTCCACCTCAGGCTGACACTGGCAGAAGCCCAGTGTCTGGGCCTGCAGGAAGCTGGAGAGGAACATCCACCAGCTGGATTCCCCTTAAAAGGAGAGTTCCTCCTAAAATAGGCACGCATGACCCAGTCATGAGGGCGGAGAGGGATCCAGCAGCTCCCAGAGGTAGGACATAGCTCCAAGCCCAGAAGGAGTTTGCTGTTTCAAATCACACATCACAAATGACTTTCTCTGCACATTCCTTGGAAGCTCTGGTGTGTAAACTTTCCACCTTATCTTTCCCAGAGCGCATGCCAGGACCTGGCCGTGATGATGTTTCCATTTAAGCAAAAGAGACACGGTGTTAGCAGCCCCTGGGGCTCCTACTAAAATGAAGAAATCGATCAGGCTGTCTCCAAGCAAGGGAGAAGGAGAGAAGGGAACAACAGAGATGACCCACAAGGGAAGAAAGCAGAAAGGGAAAACAGGACTTGCTATTGCTGCACTGTTAGAGTTTGCGGAGCTCCAGGTGGTGGTGCTTACGAGTGTTGCTCTAAAGTTCTTCACCAGGGTACAGATCACACAGTGCCCCTTACTTGCTGTGTGATCTTGTGTGAGTTAGTCAACCTCTCTGAACTTCAGTTTGCTTATCAGTAAAATGTCCATAGTAAAATCATTCCTCGTTTCTAGGACTGTTATAAGCACTGCATAAGATGGCACATGCAGTGTGCCAAAAAAAAAAGAGAGAGATCAATCAAGGCAGAGAAGTACAACATCAGCATTTCACCTTCCACAGTGAAAGTGATAAAGAATTGGAATATTATTTAAAGATATGCAAATATCTAGGTCAGCTAACCTTGATTTGTTGGAAATCATTGTTTAGTCTACCCTAGCTGTAAATAGGGTCTGTATCTGCAGAATATATCATTTGAAATTAAGGTTCTGCTGTGAAAGAAAGAAAGAAAGAGAGAGAGAGAAAGAAAGAAAGAAAGAA